>NC_038046.1:31007754-31307754 GCF_002211085.1 Panicum hallii | reverse complement strand
GTATTTAGGTCCAAAACCTAATGAAATTTACCTTCAATAGGACAAAAACGTGATAATTTTGAATTTAGCCCAAGAGTTCAAAAATAAAACCTTATTCTTTGAGTTTTTGAACTTGAGCCTTAAAGAAAAGTTGTAGTTTTTAAAAAGTTCTACAACTTTTATTTTGACCATTTTCTTATTTGAGAGTTAGAATAGTGGGAAGTTTTATTTTACAGTGAAGTCCCTATAATTTCTCTAATTGCACATAGGACCCTAGGATCCCCCCCCCTTTCTTCTTCCACTATTCTCTCTGCCGCCGCAGCAGCGCCGCCGCTGGCCGCCGTTGCCATGCCGCTCGAGGCCAGTTCCTGCTCCAGCGCCGCTCCACGCGTCGCCAGGAAGCTCTGCCACCGCCTCAGCGCCTCCCCACTCTCCTCTCCCGCGCATGCCACACTGCTCCGCCGCTGCTCGAGCCACCAGCAGCTGCATGCCGTCGACCGTCGTGCCATGCCCCTGCCATCGATCATCATCTATTTAAACTTGGATCAAGTTGCTGCGGCCCTCTCTCGCCTGCTCACTCACTCCCTTCTTCTTTTCCTGGACAAAGCACTGCCGCCGCCGTTGAACTCCCTTGCCGTCGCTCCGGGCCGCCGTGGACAGTTCGCCCCACCTCTTCTCGATCCACACCAACCCCTCTAGCAGCTTCGCCTTGTTCTCATGAAGCTCGCCAGCCCCTCCATCGCCACCCATGAGCACCGAATCCACCTCACCGTCGATCTCCCTCTCTCGCCGCCGTCTCGGGTCGCCGCGGGGACAGCCCTTCCGACCATCCTAGCCCTCACCAAGCGGCTCTTGTGAACCGCCTCGGCCCCCTGAAGCTCCTCGCCCACCTCCAATCCACCGCTGGTGAGCAACCTCCCCAGAACGCCGCCGTTCCCCTCCTTGTTCCCTGTTTTAATCCGGCCAAGGACCTGATTGCTTTGATTTCAATCTTATTAGGGTCTTTTCTTAAAAAAACCAGGGGTCTATCGAGAATGAAAAATTATGCTAGATCCTGTTCATGAAAGATTATGAAAATATTTTTAAATGATGTTTCTGAGTTGCTTAACATGTCCATAAAGTTTCAGCACCTGAATCTATCTGGAACTCTAGATATAAATAGATCTTGAAATAATAGTGCTGATTTTGTTTATTTTTGTAGCACTGTTCCTGTGGAGATAAAATTCTGATAAATTTATAGAAGCTTTATTCATGCTTCACTAGTACTCAATTAAATTTATAGCTCCAGTACTGCAGTAGTTTGCTTTGTGGAAATAAAACATATTCTAGGTGCTGATTAATTGAAATATTTATTCTAATTTATTTACTGCATAAAATATTCTGAAACTTTTAGGATAAGATTATTTCAATTAGGTCTGTTTATTCTAATTTTTGTAGTATTAGTAATCACTCCTGACTTAGGGTTTGATTATTTGATCAAAAACAAAAGTTTTTAATAATAATGACCCTATTTCTTTAAAGAATAATTAGTCTAGTTCCTAAAATCCACTAATGGTGTTTAATGGAATTAGTTTGGTAAATTAGGATCACTCCCATGCTATCTAATGTAATTAGTTTGGTTGCTTAGAGTATCTAAACATGTCATTTAATGCAATTAGATAGTTTAGTTTGTACTCGATAAATGATTGCCCAGTAGGGGAGTAGATGATAGGTTTGCTAAATGGAATATTTATTTATTGGATCGAAACTTTATCGTGAAATAAAATAAAAGTGTATGCATTCGCTAAATTATAATGTTTGCATATCATATAGACTCGACGACTGTCGCTGACGGAGATTATCAGCTAATTCTGGAACCAGAAGAAGGAATTTCTGAAGACCCCGGGAACGTCACTGGAGATTTAACTGAAGCCCCGAACCCCTATTCGGAAAGTTTTAGTGTTGACATCTCTAACCCCAGCCCCACCAGCGAAGGCAAGCCGCGGACATAAACCCTATTTTCATGCACTAAAATTTAAATATTGATTTATTGTACTGGTGCATCTAAGTTCTTAGGAGTTGTATGAAAACCCTAGACGTACATTCCTAGGATCCTATGTACTGTATATTAGAACTTGAGTCCGAGTAGCTGCTATGCTAACAAGACCAGTAGAAGTCGAGTGATTGCCTGTCACTCGCGAGCTTTATAGGAGTTGCAATGTTTACATTCCTGCAATCACAACAAGGATAATGGACGGGGTTGTGATTATGATTCATGACCTTGGCAGAGACCCCGTCTGTGTTGATAAAAGTGTGATAAGGTCACAGTGTGTGGTAGCGGTGGTTTAGCATTTGAAAGTACTAGCCCATGCCGTGAATTATGGGTAAGCGGTAAGCCTAGTAACCGATCGGCCCGAGGAGTGGACATACCCCCCACCACTCGTAATTTTGTTTTTCACACATGCACCAACGTGCGGGAGTATGTTCCGCACAGCGGATAGGAGTACGGTCATGTAGTCACGCTACAGGTGTATGTCCTGCACATTGGATGTGCGTTTCGTCCTACAATCGCTTGTGGTGGCACTGATCCACGAGTCGGAATTAAAGGCAAACGGTTGCTTTGGAACAATCGGTGGATGTTCCAAGCATGTGAGTTAGGTTTACTCTTGCAAGGTTTGAAAGTTCGATTCTGAATCGTCCGTTTCTCATGGAGATCGAGACTGCTTGATCCCTTTGCCACATAGAGTAATAAGAGCAACCTTATGATTACCAATGATGATGTTTGTCTAAAAGGTTCTACCATGCTTGAGTAATTATAATTGCTTACCTAGAATGGATAATCAACTAGAATCTGTAGGCTAAAATTTGAAAATTTAGGACCTACTCTTTGGTGCTTTTCAGCAAAAGACAAACCCAGAACTTTTCACAAAGCCTTCATAGTCTAGCTACATGGCTACGTATACCATGAAACAGGTAAGCCTTGCTGAGTATTAGAATACTCAGTCTTGCAAATTTAACTGTATTTCAGGTAATCCTCCTGAGGACTCTGATCTGCGTGTACCCTGGCCCTATGCCCTTCCCGATGGTTGGTCCGTGGAATGGGATCCGTCCCCGGACAACACAGGATCACCCGAGTGATGTTGGGCTTGGGCTTAGCTCGATATCCGTTCCGCGACGTCTGATAGTGTCATATTTTACTTTCCACTGCAGATACTCACCCTTTAAATGGTTTTGTATAAATTCTTACTAGTTAGGTCTTACTGCTATAGATATCCGAAACTAATGTAATATTATGGCTGTGATGTAAAATTGTCGATGCTTGTATCTCTGGACTCGCCTTCGTGCGAGGTACCTTGTTTTGATCCTGTGTTAGGTGGTTTTATCGGGACTTTACCCAACAGACCACGGGATTACACTATTTGAAGTGCGGTTGAGTCCTTGCTACCTTTCGAGAAAAGATCAGCGCACTTGAGCCGGTGTAATTCAGGTTGGTTCTGCCACAGTCCTCAAGCTTGATCCCTTCTATGGCATAAACGTAAGAGTTGATATACTCTCGCTATGGAAGATATAGAATAGTGGCTTTATAATCAGGTGAATCTATCTCAACCACTCGGGAAGAGATATCTAATGATACTGATGTCTAGTCATCCAATCCATACCTAGTAGGATATCCATTCCTTCTAGGTTTAACAAAATTAAATCAGTCTTTATCAGATTGCTACCCATTTGAATTGGCACATCTCTACAGATTTGATTTGAAGCAATTTTACCACCAGGAGTCGTGTCACACCCGATTTATAAAGAACATAAATCGAGCAATCATATATGCGCCAGGATCAAGTCACGCATATATACAACAGATTATCAAGATATCACAACACATGTCACGAATAAAAGCGTATAAATTATAAAATGAATATCTTTATTACAACTGAATCAAGAATCAGTTCAAGAAATGCGGAAGTGTAAAATGAGTACATAAAGAGCTGGGCGCCACAGGGACGTCGACTGGGAGACAAACGCCTAGAAGTCGTCGAAGCCGCTGACGTAGTCCTCCACGTTGCCGGGCACTGAGCAGCAGTCGAAGATATCCGAAATAGAACAGAAGAGTAGAGAGGCAAGTGTGAGTACAAACTCGTACTCAACAAGTATAACACGAGCATGAGGCTCTAAGGTTAGCTGACTCAACTGCATTAGCTTTTAGTCTTGGCAAATTTTATTAAAGCTAAATACTACAAGTGGATGAATTACCATAACCCAATTGCATAATAAATTAGTCAGTATTAATTAAGAACTACTGAGAACCATCCAACCAAAACCACCCGGGGAATCTCCCTAATCAAAGGTTGATAACCCCACTAATCAAAAGGAGGATCTGGGCCGCTCATGACTGTGAGCACAGCTGATATATCAGTTTTACACTCTCGAGAGGTTGCACAACTTTACCCACAAGTCGTGAGCTACGCTAGTTGTTCATCACACTTCCTTGGGTGAGATGGCTAGCAAGCACACTACGAGACCGTTAGAAAGGATCACGTTGGGAAGGCGTAACCGCTAAGGAGTCTGGATCAGCGATGATGGGGCCCACCTCCGGGGGTACAAGACACACAGCACAGACCAAGCCGGAGGAGCAGGGACCATTGAAGCTTACCACCCCTCTTGCCCACGCAGGTAAGTTACTCCCGAACCAACACGACCTAATTAGTAAGTCAAGACCGTCCCATTCCAGTCTTGTGGTTGCGCGGTTGTCCCAGGTTGTCGCTCTATGAACCGGTCCTTAGGGAGAGTGGCCAACCAAGCACTAAGCACCGTGCTGGCCCCCTAAACCATGTTTCTAACAGAACATCTTTTATGGAGACGTGGGCCACTCAAGCACACAGCACAGAGGGCCACGCTCAGGATTAAGTTGCATAAGACCATTAACCAAATTTATGAAAAAGGACCAAGTGTGTTATAGCGCAGCAACCTAGCACAACTAACCAAAATGCAACCCAAAGGATATATATAAAGGATATAAAGTGGCTAGGAAATCCTTATAGGCATACAGTATTAAAATGCAGTATGAAATTGTATTTAAAAGTGATAGGAGGTTCATGTTATACTTGCCTTCCTCGTACTCTCCCGGCTGCTGCTCGAACTGCTCGGAAGACGGCTGCTCCTGGTACTGCTCCGGTGGCTCGACGTCTATTCACGATCGTAACAGCAATACATGGGCCACACATGCACACACATGCAAACAATAGCAAAATATAAGAGACAGTACACCAATAAACAGAACAGCACATAAAACTGGCCTAGAACTATTCTACGCGCTACAACGATCGCGTGGATATAAAGAACACCTAAAAAAGAGTTAAAACGCGAAAACTACGCTTAAAACAAGATCCAGGGACCTATTTGTAAGAAAAACCTATCTTCCAGGGGGTTTCTGGGCAAAACCAGGGGCATAAACATGATTAAAGGGTAGACACAGGGGCTAGATGGCTAAAAACTCTAGGGCTGGACCGCGGGCATGAAAACTGGAAAGCTCAGGGGTCAAACGGAGAGAAAAGGACCTGATCGTAATTATTTTTTGAACTACAGGGGACCGCGGGTTGATTTCTCCAAAAGGCAGGGGCTCTTTAGCAAAACTAATAGGCTGAAATGGTATGTTTTAATCCGGGCCGCCGGATCTAGCATCTGCGGCTCAGATTAGATCCTAGCAGCGAAGGGGTACGCGCTGCCCACGGCTGCTGGATCTGGATCCAAAGGTTCAGATCTATACTTAGCTGCCTTGAATCTGGATCACTCATCCGGGATTGGATGGTTCATATCTACTTTACACCCGAACCGGTATGCTTCAGTCTGGGTGCTCAGATCTCGATCCTACGGCTCACATCAAAGGGGTTCGTGATCTAATCTCATCCGTGAACATCAGATCGGACGGCCAGGGAGAAAGGGGGACCCCGGGGGCGGCGATTGCTCGCCGGCGACCTCTCCCGCGGCGGCGCTTCACCGGAGGCGACCGTTCTCGGCCATCTGGGCCCCATTTTGCACGACATCAAGCCCGAGAGATAGAGTGCGACACGGGTAACCCGTCTAGGTGCTCAAGAAAGTGAGTTAGAGCTCGGGTAGGTGCTCCCCACGGCAATGGCGGCTCGGGTCGGTAAGGTTCGCCGGAGCGTGCGCGTTCCCGAGCCTACGGGGGTCTACCAACCGCGACAACTGGCGCTAAGGGTTCGGGGAAGGGTTGTGGTGCTCACCAAGGTTCAGAACCGGCGGAAACGCGACAGCGGAAAGAAGACGACGACGACCGGCGGAGAAGAGGGTCGGGCTCCCGCGGAGGAGGATGATGCCGGGGTGGCCGGGCCCTCTGGATGGCGGGAGTCGCTCCGGAAGGTTCCTGCGAAGGGAATGAGGGGGTCAGCACGGCACGAGGGGTACGGGTGGCCGGCAATTGCACAGACGAGCTCACCGGCGGCGATGGCTTGGGTTCAAGCAGAGGCAGGGCGGCGGCCGCGATCCGGGTTTTGGGGCGGCGCTGTTGGGATGAGGTGGTCCAAGGGGTGGCGTAGGAGAATAAGAAGGGCGGGGCCTGGGGTCTCGGGATAGGGTTGCGGCGGGGAGGGGCCGGAGATTTCGGCCGTGCCGCTGCGCGGCCGTTGCGGGAACCAGGGTGCGGGAGGAGAGGGATGACGGGTGGGGTCGGGCGGTCAGCGAGAGAGAAAAGGGAGAGCGCGGCTGAGGGAAGACTGGGCCGGGGCACGGCCCACGCGGGGGAGGGGAAAGGGAAAGAAGGGACACGGGCTGCCGGCCTGCGGAGGAAAGAGAGGGAGGAAAGGGAATGGGCCCGCGTGGCCCATGCGGGGGAGAAGGAGAGGGAAAGGAGCCCGAGAGGGAGAGGGAGTTGGGCTGCTGGGCTCTATTTCCTTTACTTCTTCTTTTCTTTTCCTTTTCTATACTCTAAGTATTCAAACAAATCCAATTGGATTCAAAATACAATTTGAATTCAAACCTATAAACTCAACACAAATAAAACAATGCTGCGGCATGAATGCACAAACACTTTAATCCTATGATAAATTTTATTTTCTCGTGTTATAAAATTACTTTAAATGCGAGATAAATTAGGGAAAACCATGGAAAATTTATTTAAGCCCAAATAAATTCATTAAAATTTAAGGAAATTACCTTAGGGTGTTACAAACCTACCCCCCTTACAGGAATCTCGTCCCGAGATTCGAACAGGCTAGCTAGCAAAGAGATCGGGATATGTCTTCCTTAGCTCATCTTCTCGCTCCCAGGTAGCCTCATCCTCCGTGTGGTGACTCCACTGAACACGGCACATCTTGATCTTTTTGTTCCGGGTA
The DNA here is from genome assembly GCF_002211085.1 of Panicum hallii. Lineage (NCBI taxonomy): Eukaryota > Viridiplantae > Streptophyta > Magnoliopsida > Poales > Poaceae > Panicum > Panicum hallii. The sequence continues at coordinate 31,300,447 of NC_038046.1, read as the reverse complement.
ACTTTCTCGGATGTCCCCAGAATCTTCACCGGATGCTCAACGTAGGTCAGATCCTCCTGCACATCTAACCCTTCTATCGGTGCTTGCTCTTCTGGTACCCTCAAGCACTTCTTCAGCTGAGACACATGAAACACATCATGCACTCCTGAGAGACTGGGAGGTAACTCCAAACGATATGCCACCTCACCTTTCCGTTCCAACACCCTGAACGGACCAATGTATCGAGGGGCTAACTTCCCTCTTACATTAAACCTGCGGATTCCTCTCATCGGTGAGACCTTCAGGTATACATGATCACCCACTGTGAAGGTCAAATCTCGACGACGAACATCCGCGTAGCTCTTCTGACGAGTCTGAGCGACCCTCAGGTTCTCTCGCACCTGCTGTACCAACTGCTCTGCCTCTTCAACAATATCCGGACCAAACACCTGCCTCTCACCAATCTGATCCCAATACAGCGGAGTCCTGCACTTTCGACCATACAGGGCCTCGAACGGGGATTTCTTCAGACTGGCCTGGTAGCTGTTGTTATACGAAAACTCTGCATACGGCAGGCATTTATCCCAGCTGGTACCATACTGAATAGCACAGGCTCGAAGCATATCCTCCAACACTTGGTTGGTCCTTTCTGTCTGCCCATCTGTCTGAGGATGATAAGCAGTACTGAAGCGCAGCTTCGTATCCAACGAATCATGCAACTGCTCCCAGAACCGCGAAGTGAACTGAGATCCTCGATCAGATATAATCTTCTTTGGAACACCATGCAGACAAACAATCCTGGAGATGTACAACTCTGCGAGTCTAGCACCGGAGTAGGTAGTGTTCACCGGAATAAAGTGAGCAACCTTCGTCAACCGATCCACTACTACCCATATGGAGTTGTACCCCTTCTGAGTACGAGGCAAGCCAACAATGAAGTCCATAGTGATTTCCTCCCATTTCCACTCTGGAATCTTCAACGGCTGCAATAACCCTGCTGCCTCTGATGCTCTGCCTTGACACGCTGACAAGTGTCACAGATAGCCACGTACTCCGCAACGGAACGTTTCATTCCATACCACCAGAATCGTTCCTTCAGGTCGTAATACATCTTCGTGCTGCCTGGATGTATAGAATACGCTGTATCATGAGCCTCACTCAGAATCAATTTTCTGAGGTCATTCACATCTAGCACACATATACGACCCTTGTACCACAAGGTACCCTGATCATCCTCTCTGAAATGAGGTGCTTTGCCAGTCTTGAGCAACTCACGAATTTCCTGCAGCTTCTTATCATCTTTCTGATGCTGCCTGATCTCGGCCTCTAAAGTGGGTTCTACCTCGAATGATGTACCCGAGGTGTGATGCAGGAAACCCAGACTCAACTGCTCAAACTCCTCGCATAACTCCTGAGGCATCTGAAAAGCCACGGCCATGTTAACATAGCTCTTCCTGCTCAGAGCATCTGCTACAACATTAGCCTTGCCCGGATGATAGTGAATCTCCAGGTCATAATCCTTGACCAACTCTAGCCATCTTCTCAGCCGCATGTTCAGCTCACTCTGAGTAAAAATATACTTGAGACTCTTGTGATCGGTGTAAATATCACACCAATCTGTCACACCCGATTTATAAAGAACATAAATCGAGCAATCATATATGCGCCAGGATCAAGTCACGCATATATACAACAGATTATCAAGATATCACAACACATGTCACGAATAAAAGCGTATAAATTATAAAATAAATATCTTTATTACAACTGAATCAAGAATCAGTTCAAGAAATGCGGAAGCGTAAAATGAGTACATAAAGAGCTGGGCGCCACAGGGACGTCGACTAGGAGACAAACGCCTAGAAGTCGTCGAAGCCGCTAACGTAGTCCTCCACGTTGCCGGGCACTGAGCAGCAGTCGAAGATATCCGAAATAGAACAGAAGAGTAGAGAGGCAAGTGTGAGTACAAACTCGTACTCAACAAGTATAACACGAGCATGAGGCTCTAAGGTTAGCTGACTCAACTGCATTAGCTTTTAGTCTTGGCAAATTTTATTAAAGCTAAATACTACAAGTGGATGAATTACCATAACCCAATTGCATAATAAATTAGTCAGTATTAATTAAGAACTACTGAGAACCATCCAACCAAAACCACCCGGGGAATCTCCCTAATCAAAGGTTGATAACCCCACTAATCAAAAGGAGGATCTGGGCCGCTCATGACTATGAGCACAGCTGATATATCAGTTTTACACTCTCGAGAAGTTGCACAACTTTACCCACAAGTCGTGAGCTACGCTAGTTGTTCATCACACTTCCTTGGGTGAGATGGCTAGCAAGCACACTACGAGACCGTTACAAAGGATCACGTTGGGAAGGCGTAACCGCTAAGGATTCTGGATCAGCGACGATGGGGCCCACCTCCGGGGGTACAAGACACATAGCACAGACCAAGCCGGAGGAGCAGGGACCATTAAAGCTTACCACCCCTCTTGCCCACGCAGGTAAGTTACTCCCGAACCAACACGACCTAATTAGTAAGTCAAGACCGTCCCATTCCAGTCTTGTGGTTGCGCGGTTGTCCCAGGTTGTCGCTCTATGAACCGGTCCTTAGGGAGAGTGGCCAACCAAGCACTAAGCACCGTGCTGGCCCCCTAAACCATGTTTCTAACAAAACATCTTTTACGGAGACGTGGGCCACTCAAGCACACAGCACAGAGGGCTACGTTCAGGATTAAGTTGCATAAGACCATTAACCAAATTTATTAAAAAGGACCAAGTGTGTTATAGCGCAGCAACCTAGCACAACTAACCAAAATGCAACCCAAAGGATATATATAAAGGATATAAAGTGGCTAGGAAATCCTTATAGGCATACAGTATTAAAATGCAGTATGAAATTGTATTTAAAAGTGATAGGAGGTTCATGTTATACTTGCCTTCCTCGTACTCTCCCGGCTGCTGCTCGAACTGCTCGGAAGACGGCTGCTCCTGGTACTGCTCCGGTGGCTCGACGTCTATTCACGATCGTAACAGCAATACATGGGCCACACATGCACACACATGCAAACAATAGCAAAATATAAGAGACAGTACACCAATACAACAGAACAGCACATAAAACTGGCCTAGAACTATTCTACGCGCTACAACGATCGCGTGGATATAAAGAACACCTAAAACAGAGTTAAAACGTGAAAACTACGCTTAAAACAAGATCCAGGGACCTATTTGTAAGAAAAACCTATCTTCCAGGGGGTTTCTGGGCAAAACCAGGGGCATAAACATGATTAAAGGGTAGACACAGGGGCTAGATGGCTAAAAACCCTAGGGCTGGACCGCGGGCATGAAAACTGGAAAGCTCAGGGGTCAAACGGAGAGAAAAGGACCTGATCGTAATTATTTTTTGAACTACAGGGGACCGCGGGTTGATTTCTCCAAAAGGCAGGGGCTCTTTAGCAAAACTAATAGGCTGAAATGGTATGTTTTAATCCGGGCCGCCGGATCTAGCATCTGCGGCTCAGACTAGATCCTAGCAGCGAAGGGGTACGCGCTGCCCACGGCCGCTGGATCTGGATCCAAAGGTTCAGATCTATACTTAGCTGCCTCCAATCTGGATCACTCATCCGGGATTGGATGGTTCAGATCTACTTTACACCCGAACCGATATGCTTCAGTCTGGGTGCTCAGATCTCGATCCTACGGCTCACATCAAAGGGGTTCGTGATCTAATCTCATCCGTGAACATCAGATCGGACGGCCAGGGAAAAAGGGGGACCCCGGGGGCGGCGATTGCTCGCCGGCGACCTCTCCCGCGGCGGCGCTTCACCGGAGGTGACTGTTCTCGGCCATCTGGGCCCCATTTTGCACGACATCAAGCCCGAGAGATAGAGTGCGACACGGGTAACCCGTCTAGGTGCTCAAGAAAGTGAGTTAGAGCTCGGGTAGGTGCTCCCCACGGCAATGGCGGCTCGGGTCGGTAAGGTTCGCCGGAGCATGCGCGTTCCCGAGCCTACGGGGGTCTACCAACCGCGACAACTGGCGCTAAGGGTTCGGGGAAGGGTTGTGGTGCTCACCAAGGTTCAGAACCGGCGGAAACGCGACAGCGGAAAGAAGACGACGACGACCAGCGGAGAAGAGGGTCGGGCTCCCGCGGAGGAGGATGATGCCGGGGTGGCCGGGCCCTCTGGATGGCGGGAGTCGCTCCGGAAGGTTCCTGCGAAGGGAATGAGGGGGTCAGCACGGCACGAGGGGTACGGGTGGCCGGCAATTGCACAGACGAGCTCACCGGCGGCGATGGCTCAGGTTCAAGCAGAGGCAGGGCGGCGGCCGCGATCCGGGTTTTGGGGCGGCGCTGTTGGGATGAGGTGGTCCAAGCGGTGGCATAGGAGAATAAGAAGGGCGGGGCCCGGGGTCTCAGGATAGGGTTGCGGCGGGGAGGGGCCGGAGATTTCGGCCGTGCCGCTGCGCGGCCGTTGCGGGAACCAGGGTGCGGGAGGAGAGGGATGACGGGTGGGGTCGGGCGGTCAGCGAGAGAGAAAAGGGAGAGCGCGGCTGAGGGAAGACTGGGCCGGGGCACGGCCCACGCGGGGGAGGGGAAAGGGAGAGAAGGGACACGGGCTGCCGGCCTGCGGAGGAAAGAGAGGGAGGAAAGGGAATGGGCCCGCGTGGCCCATGCGGGGGAGAAGGAGAGGGAAAGGAGTCCGAGAGGGAGAGGGAGTTGGGCTGCTGGGCTCTATTTCCTTTACTTCTTCTTTTCTTTTCCTTTTCTATACTCTAAGTATTCAAACAAATCCAATTGGATTCAAAATACAATTTGAATTCAAACCTATAAACTCAACACAAATAAAACAATGCTGCGGCATGAATGCACAAACACTTTAATACTATGATAAATTTTATTTTCTCGTGTTATAAAATTACTTTAAATGCGAGATAAATTAGGGAAAACCTTGGAAAATTTATTTAAGCCCAAATAAATTCATTAAAATTTAAGGAAATTACCTTAGGGTGTTACAAGTCGCTATCATATGTGTTCCTTTATTATGATACAAATCCAAGCCTACTTTTGTTCCAAGCTTTGGACTGATAAAGCTATGGGTTGCACCGGAATCAAAAAGTATGATTGCAGGTTGATGGTGTATAGTGAAAGTACCCGTCATTATTGGTGAACCCTCAGGAAGTTCGGAGAGAGTCATGAAATTCACCCTTCCTTGGCGGACTTGTACAGTTTGCTTCTTGCCTTGGCCCTTGCTGCTCAGATTGGAAGTCTGCCCTTGGAATGATTTCCTAGGTTGAGGGAAATTTTTGATGAAATGCGATGAACTGCCGCAATTGAAATAATGATTGTTGTTGTTTCCCTAGTTGAACTGTGGAAAGTTCGGCCTTAATCCAAACTGTTGCTGCTGCTGTTGGGGCCGAGGAACTGGTGGCCCGTTGAATCTAGACTACTGAGGGGGTCTAGCTACCCATCTGCCTGACTGATTGTTTTAGGCTGGGGCTCGTGGAGATGTATTCTGGACTAACCGATACCTCGGGGGTTGAGCACTCGAGGGTACAATGGGTATCTTCCGCTTCATCTCAGCCTGATGGGCTGAAATGCAACCTTCCTGAGTAATCGCCATGTTGACCAGCTCATTGTAGGTGTCCGTCTTAACAAGATTCAATCATTCATTGAGCTTGGTGTTCAGGCCACGACGGAAACGATCTTGCTTCTTGGCATCGGTGTTTGCATGATAACCTGCACACTGACACAAGTGATTGAAAGCCTGTGCGTACTGCATTACGATGCGGGTTCCTTGGGTGAGAGCTAAAAATTCATTGAGCTTCCACTCAATGAGCCCTTCAGGAATGTGATGTGCCCTAAAGGCGGTCCGAAACTCTTCCCATGTGACTACATGTCCTTCCAGCTACATGGCATAATAGTGATCCCACCAAATGCGAGCAATGCCATGAAGCTACTGTGCTGCAAAGTGTGCCTTGTTTGCTTCAGAGCATGGTGCGGACAGTAGCGCGAACTTGGACTCAATAGTGCGGAGCCACGCATCCACATTAAGAGGCTCTTCGGTCTTATGAAAAAGTGGGGGCTGCGTGCTGAAGAAGTCTTGGTAACTAGCAGAGAGATGTTAATCACGACCTCGTTGCTGATGGCAAAACTGGTTCTGCTATGCCTGCACTAGCTGATCAAGGAGTTCAGTCTGTCGTGCCATTACGTTTGCTAGATTTGGTGGTGGTGGTGGCAGTTGTTGGGAACCGCTAGCCTAGTCCATCCTAAAACCTTCAGGGGTTCCATGCGTAGCGCCAACCATCTGAAGAATGGAAGATATCCATTAGAAATCACCAATACTTGCTTCCATTTTTAGAAATATACCGCACAAACATAAAACATATGAAAATGGTGCAACAGATAGATGGCTCAATAGACAATCAGACAGGAAACTCGAGTTATAGATCATAAACTTGTAGTCATTACTATGTTACATCTCAGTAGTCTACCAACTACCACTCAAGCCATGCTTACATATGCCACATATAATACAACAAGTGGCCCTTAAGTCCAACTAGACTGCTCACTCCCTATGTCACATTATACTACACTAAGTGCATCTAGAATGTCGACGCTTTGGAAGAGACTAGAAATCGTCGAGGTTGCCCACAGACGACTGGCTGCCGGAAGAAGAATGATTGGGCTGAGGATTAGGTTCGGGATCTCCATGCTCAGAATCAAGATCAGAAACTCCTTCAATCTCTTCCGGGTCTTCTTCATCTTCACTTTCAGACTCCTCAGGTGCGACCAGAGGTACTGGCTGTTCATGAAGCATATCAATATGGCTGATGGTGTCGTCAAGCTCAAGAGTAAGATCATGAACTTGCTCTTGGAGAAACTCGATGACGGTGTTGCGCTGAATGTTTAATGTATCACTCTCAATGATCTGATCCTCTCGGTGTATAATGGTTTCGTCCCGCTGTGCGGTAACCTCATCTTTAATAGTGATTGTGGCTTGGAGCTCTTCAATCTAAGTAATCTGCCAGTTAATGTTTCTGTGATAACCTTGGGCTATATTTGTCGTGTGGCTCATATCGTGGCACTGAAGTATCTGATAACGGTATTGGGCATTCATAAACCTGACTGTAGCACGTAGCGTCTCTACCGTCAAATTTCCCAATAAGTGTCCAAAGTGTGATACTCGAAAAGTCCACTCGGGGTCACGAGAATCTGCTACAAGGAACAAACCAATAGGATACCCGAAAACTTCATCTGGATGCTGGTCATAGAAAATGTTGATGGCCTCAAGAGCTGCAGCTTCAAAAGTGTCTGCTAGACGGTGACCAACCACATCAATCTCGATGGGCTGCCACAGGGATCGAGATGGATGCTGGGGAATAGTCATCTTCACTCTGCACTGAGGAACACCCTTTTCACTATACTCCACTCCATCATATTGCGGTGGCTCGGTGTAGCTAAACAACTGAAGTGACTCCCACAAGAGACATGGAAAACCCTCCCAATGCAAGGCATTGGTATGAGCATGTCCCTCGTGGTCCCAAAAGATCTTTGGAAAATCCGCCATGATTCTGGTAATAGCAAAGGCTAGAAATCATATGGATGATATAGATCTTGAGGATGAAACAATAGATGCCGAGATACTAAACCCTAAGACTGTCTGTATAACCATTTTCAAAACTGCTCTTGTGCTAAGCAACACTCTAGCTATCCTTAAAACAACAAGCCATTTAATTCATTTACTTTGTTTAATCATGAAATATGCATGCATGTACTACTCGTCCTCACAACCAAAAATAATTGCCAAATATTTTTGGACTTACGTGGTTAATTTCGGTAGCATAGTATATATACGTCTGTCCCTATAATAGCTAGTCGAGAGATCCTACTTGTTCAGAACCTATAAAATCGGGGTTAGCATACCTGTAGAAAAATCATATATATCATGAACCTTTCATGCCAGCACGTCATGAAAGCGTTCCCAAATATTACTGTTCACTTATAGAAACAACATCCGTACAATTCCCGCCGTACAGACGATGTTAACATACGTTACTTTCACAATGTATCCATGGGGATATCGTATAAAACAGGGGTATGAACAGCGATCACCATACCGTGTGCCTAACCATATACTCCCAATATAATCAACTTATCGTTAGTCTATTGGTAGCATCTCAAGTAAGCCACTGCTTGAGAAACAGCGTTCGGTTCGCATCACCGACGGGAAGGCCAAGCTCTCTCAGTTGGCTGAGGATCCTTACCCTCTTACCTTATCGTCGAATGCGTCGTTACAAAATATAAAGTTGATTCTGCTCAAAAGTAAGTTTTTTACAAAAATGTAGTGCTGGAGGTTAGAGTAGTACTATAAGCGTACTGTATATATCTATTAGTAGCTACCTGATAACTCCCATATAAACCCCTAGGGCTTTACGTACTAAGCATAATCCTTAACGAAACCAACGCAATTTTACAGAATACCTTGTTAGTCCAGTTTTATACTAAAAATATTTTTAAGGTCAATGATATCTCCGGTGTACACTTATTAGCTCTGATACCAGCCTGTGGCAGAACCGCTTGAATTATTCCGGTTCAAGTGCGCAGACCATCGCTATACAGGCGACATGATCTCAACGCACTTCAAACGGAACAATCCAATGGTCTGTTGGGTAACATCCCGATGAAACCACCGAATTCCGGATCGTCAAGCGTACCTCACACGAAGGCGAGTCCAGAGATACAATCACCGTCACATTTTTACAACATAGGTCCAAATAGTTATTACACACTAGTACTTTAAACCTAACTAAAACAAATTTATACAGGCACTGTTTGAAAACTTCAAGTTTTAACAAACATTATTCAGAGATAGCAGCGGAAAGAAAACACGACTACACATCGCAAAAGCAGGCACCACACTTAGCCCAAAGCATAGTGTCATTCCGAAGGGTCATTGCCGGCCGGAGACGGATCCCATTCCACAAACCAGCCAGGCGATAAAGTGCAGGGCCATGGGGAACTCGCAACTGAGTCCTCGAATGACATACCTGAAAACCACATTACTATCAAGGCTGAGTATACTAATACTCAGCAAGGCTTACCCGTCAATTGGGTATACTTAGCCCATAACTAGACCATGAGAGGTTGAAAGGCTCTAGGTTTCTTTTGTTGAAAAGCAACAAAGAGTATGTCCTTATTTTCATATTTTAGCTTTTAGGCTCTAGTTCAATTAACCATTCTAAGTGAGCATCTATACTAGACAAGCAAGGTAGATATTAAAGCATACATCAATATTGTTCCATCAACTATTACTTTTGTTACTCTATGTGACAGAAGTATCAAACAGTCTCAATCACCGCGAGAAACAGATGATTCCTGAATCGAATTTCATAACCTTGCAAGGGATCCTACACACTCGGAAACTTTCCTTTCCGGGCAACCATTCCCCTCATATTCCGGGTCGTGGATCAAAACCACCACAAGTGACTGCAGGACCATACGCACATCCAATGTGCAGGACGTACATCTACAGCAGATTGTATGACCGTGCTCCTATCTGGTATGCAAAACGTACTCCCACACATCGATGCGTGTGAACATAAAATAATAAAAAAATTTGAGTGGTCGGAGATGTCCACTTGCCGGGCCAATCAGGTACTAGGCTTACCGCATACCATATTTACGGTATGTGGCTAGTACTTTCAAACACTTGACCACCACTACCATACACTACGGCCTTATCAAATTGATCAACACAGACGAGGTACCATTCCAAATCATGGTACTACACATAACCCCGTCCGTGATCCTTATAGTGATTGCAAAATGGTAAACAATCAACTCCTATATCGCGCGAGTGATAGGAAATTACTCGACTTCTACCGATCCTATTAGCAGAGCATCTACTTGATTAGGACTCAGAAACATTGCATAGGTTCCTGGGTTTCATGCAACTTGGGTTTCATAACAACTCCTAGCACTTAATGCACAAGATAGATATATAATAGTCTAAGTGCATAATTTAAAATACTGGGTTATGCACCGGGGCTTGCCTTCACTGGTGAGGCTAGGGTCAGGGATGTCAGTATCTTTTGAACCTGGGTTCAGGGCTTCAGAAATACCCTTGGTGACGTTTACTTGAGCTTCAGAAATACCCTCGTCGGGTTCTAGGATTAGCTCGTAGGTACCGTCGGCGAGTGTCGTCAAATCTACATGATATGCAATTATTTAAAGCAAATGGTTATTGTTTTCACGATAAACTTGCAATCCAACAAGAAAACATTCAATTCATCACATCCAGACTTAACTAATTTGGACAAACAACAAAAAGATTTGAAAAAGAATAAACTTAAGTTGAGTTTTTGGTGTAAAAACTTTATGCCAAACGGCTATTGGTGAAGGTTACTACATAGTTGATCGAATCTATTTCACAGCATGCCTTTCAGACAGCTTATCTAGTTGATTGGGGTATGCATTGGCTGTGATTTTTCTTCAGCAAAAGTAGTCGATAGAGGTGTAGCCGATCGACATGTAGTCGATGGGCGTGTGGCAGATGGGTGTGTAGCTAACAGGCATGTATTTTACAAATAAGACCCTAGAAAGAAACAGAGGCTTGCATTTGGGTCCCTAATCGACTTCAACATAAGAAGTCGACCGGTGGCGAATTAAAATCCGGCGAGAAGGCTCACTGGCAGTGAGGGAAAAGTGGGGAAAAAGGTTTAGGGGCTCACAGTGGACTTGGTGGCTGGAATCATAGAAGGGAAGCTCGGAGGCGGCGGTTCGACTAGAAATAGAGTCGGCGCGGCGAGGTTCCGAGGGTGGCGATGGTGGTCCAGCGACTGGAGTGCAGGAAGGCAAAGGGATATTGGTTAGGGAGCTTTGCCGCGGAGATGTGGTGCTGATGGTGCTCTTGGCGAGGAAGAAGAAGGGGTGGAACTTCGGTTCGACTAGAAATAGGACGGTGGCGGAAAGTGAGATTCGCCGACGCAATGTTCTGGGCTGCGCTTGCGCGGGAGGAGGAAGAAGAGCAGATCAGGAAGAGGCAATGAGATGCGGCAGCGCTAGTGGAGCACAAAATTGGAGAGGAGGAGCGGCGGAGATGGCTGATGGCGGTGCACAGAGAAGCTCCGGCGAAGTAGTCGAGCGGGGAAAAGAACAGGATTGTGATGCGCGCGAGGGGATAGAAGAAAGAAGAAGTTCACTTAGTGCATCCTCGAGCTAAAAAGAGGCGTGCGGGTGGGTGGCAAGCAGTTGCTGGCGGTCGACGGCACGCGTGGCGGCTCTGGCGGGCGGTGGTGCGATGTGTCCACGCGAGGAGGAGCCACTGGGGTTGTTTAAGCGGCGGGCGGGCTAGCTGGGGGGCATGTGGAGCAGAAAGAGCGGCGAGGGGGCACCTAGCGGTCGGGGAAAATGCCGGCGATGGGCGGTGGGCGGCGCTGCAGAGAAATAGAGAGGGGAAGCAGGAGGAAGAAGATGAGGACCTGTTCATAATTTTTGCAAAAGTTCAAGGAGTTCACTGTAAAGTAAAATTTGCTTCCAAACTGTAGCTCTAATGAAAATATGCCCAAATTCAAAAGTGTAGAGATTAAAAAGATCTACCACTTTGCTTTAAGGTCCAACTTCAAAATAGTAAGGGTTTTGAAATTATTTTTAAAACCAACAAATCATTCAATTTCAACTAAATCCAAAATAAGTTTTACCCTTTTTACTGAAGCCTTAAAGTATTTACACTTCTTACAGTGGGTAAAAAGTGAAAACTCACATTTGCAAATCAACCCTTCACATATTTTGAAATTACCTTCCATTTGTACATAATTTACAAAAAGAACCCTAATTTTTCCAATATTACAAAAATACCCTTTAACGTATTTTTAAGTTTTTAAAGGCATTCAGCAAAACAAACACACACTTCGCACTAACAAGCACAACTTCCTACTAGAAATTAATGTGACTAGCTCCTAAGTACCTGAAATATCACAATTACGGTGCGGGTTCCCTGGGTAAGCGCTAAAAGTTCATTGAGCTTCCGCTCAACGAGCCCTTCAGCAATATGATGTGCCCTAAAGGCGGTCCAAAACTCTTCCCATGTGATTACATGTCCTTCTGGCTGCAAGGCATAATAATGATCCCACCAAATGCGAGCAATGTCACGAAGCTGCTATGCTGCAAAGAGTGCCTTGTTTGCTTCGGAGCATGGTGCGGACAATAGTGCGAACTTGGATTCAATAGTGCGGAGCCACGCATCCGCATCAAGAGGCTCTTCGATCTTATGGAAAAGTGGGGGCTGCGTACTGAAGAAATCTTGGTAACTAGTAGAGGGATGTTCATCACGACCTCATTGCTGATGACAGAACTAGTTCTGCTATGCCTGCACTAGCTGATTAAGGAGTTCACTCTGTCGTGCCATTACTTCTGCTAGATTTGGTGGTGGTGGTGGCGGTTGTTGGGAACCGCTAGCCTAGTCCGTCCTAAAACCTTTAGGGGTTCCACGTGTAGCGCCAACCATCTGAAAAATGGAAGATGTCCTTTAGAAATCACCAATACTTGCTTCCATTCTCAGAAATATACCGCACAAAAATAAAATATATAGAGATAGTGCAAGAAAAATCCAAGACACCAGATAGATAGCTCAATAGGTAACCAGACAGGAAACTTGGGTTATAGATCATATACTGGTGGTCATTACTATGTTACATCTCGGTAGTCTACTAACTACAATTCAAGCCATGCCTACACATGCCACATATAATACAACAAGTGACCCTTAGGTCAAAATAGACTGCTCACTCCCTATGTCACACTATACTACACTAAGTGCATCTAGAAGGTCGACAATTTGGAAAAGACTAGAAATCATCGAGGTTGCCCATAGACGATTGGCTACCAGAAGAAGAATGATTGGGCTGAGGATTAGGTTAGGGATCTCCATGCTCGGAATCAAGATCGGAAACTCCTTCAATCTCTTCCGGGTCTTCTTCTTCATCTTCACTTTCAGACTCCTCAGGTGCGACAGGAGGTGCTGGCTGCTCATGAAGTATATCGATATGGGCGATGGTGTCGTTAAGCTCAAGAGTAAGGTCATGGATTTGCTCTTGGAGAAACTCAATGACAGTGTTGCGCTGAATGATTAATGTATCACTCTCAATGATCTGATCCTCTCGATGAATGATAGTTTCATCCCACTGTGCGATAACCTCATCTTTAGCAGTAATTGTGGCTTGGAGTTCTTCAGTCTGAGTAATCTACTAGTTAATGTTTCTGTGATAACCTTGGGCTATACTGGTCATCTGACTCATACCGCAACGCTGAAGTATCTGATGACGGTATTGTGCATTCATAAACCTGACTATAGCATGTAGCGTCTCTTCCGTCAAATCTTCCAGTAAGTGTCCAAAGTGTGATACTCGAAAATTCCACTCAGGGTCATGATAATCTGCTGCAGGGAACAAGCCAATAGGATACTTGGCAACTTCATTTGGATGCTGGTCACAGAAAATGTTGATGGCTTCAAGAGCTGCGGCTTCAAAAGTGTCTGCTAGACGGTGACTAACCACATCAATCTCGATGGGCTGCCACAGAGATCGAGATGGATGTTGAGGAATAGTCATCTTCACTCTGCACCGAGGAACACCCTCTTCACTATACTCCACTCCATCATATTGCGGTGGCTTGGTGTAGCTAAATAACTAAAGTGACTCCCAGAAGAGACGTGGAAAACCCTCCCAATGCAAGGCATTAGTATGAGCATCTCCCTCGTGGTCCCAAAAGATCTTTGGAAGATCCGCCATGATTCTAGTAATAGCAAAGGCTGCAAATCAGATGGTGATATAGATCTTGAGGATGAAACAAAAGATGCCGAGATACTAAACCCTAAGGCTGTCCGTATGACCATTTCAAGACTGCACTTGTGATAAGAAACACTCTAGATATCCTTAAAATAATAAGCCATTTAATTCATTCACTTTGTTTAATCATGGAATATGCATGCACGTACTACTCGTCCTCACAACCAAAAACAATTGCCAAATATTTTTGGACTTACGTGGTTAATTTCGGTAGCATAGTATATATATACATCTCTCCCTATAATAGCTAGTTGAGAGATCCTATTCGTTCAGAACCTATCGATTCGGGGTTAGTGTACCTACAAAAAAATCATATATATTATGAACCTTTCATGCCAGCACGTCATGAAAGCGTTCCCAAACATTAGTGTTCACTTATAGAAACAGCATCCGTACAATTCCCGCCGTATAGACGATGTTAGCATACGTTACTTTCGCAACGTATTCACGGGGATATCGTATAAAATGGAGGTATGAACAACGATCACCATACCCTGTGCCTAACCATATACTCCCAATATAATCAACTTATCGTTGGTATATTGGCAGTATCTCAAATAAGCCACTGCTTGAGAAACAGCATTCGTTTCGCATCACCGACGGGAAGGCCAAGCTCTCTCAGTTGGCTGAGGATCCTTACCCTCTTACCTCATCGTCGAATGCGTTGTTACAGAATATAAAGTTGATTGTGCTTGAAAGTAAGTTTTTACAGAAATGTAGTGCTGGAAGTTAGAGTAGTACTATAAGCGTACTGTATATATATATTAGTAGCTACCTGATAACTCCCGTATAAACCCCTAGGGCTTTACGTACTAAGCACAATCCTAAATGAAACCAATGAAATTTTACAAAATATCTTTTTGGTCTAGTTTTATACTAAAAACATTTTTAAGGTCAATCATATCTCTTGTTAAACTTGTTAGCTCTGATAATAGTCTGTGGCAGAACCGCTTGAATTATTCTAGCTCAAGTGTGCAGACCATCGCTATACAGGCGATATTTTCTCAACGCACTTCAAACGGAACAACCCAATGGTCTATCGGATAACATCCCGGTGAAACCACTGGATTCCGGATTGTTCAAGCGTACCTCACATGAAGGCGAGTCCAGAGATACAATCACCATCACATTTTTACAGCTTAGGCATAAGTAGTTATTACAAACCGGGTTCTGGTCGAGTACTGCAAACCTAACTAAAACAAATTTATACAGACATTGTTTGAAAACTTCAAGTTTTAACAGACATTATTCAGAGATGGCAGCGGAAAAGAAACAACAAACTGGACTACTCGTCACAAAGCAGGCAACATACTTAGCCCAAAGCATGGCGTCATTTCGAAGAATCATTGCCGGCCGGGGACGGATCCCATTCCACGGACTAGCCAGGTGGTAAAGTGCAGGGCCAAGGAGAACTAGCAATTGAGTCCTCGAATGACATACCTGAAAACCATATTACTAGCAAGGCTGAGTATACTAGTACTCAGCAAGGCTTACCCGTCAATTGGGTATACTTAGCCCATAACTAGACCATGAGAGGTTGAAAGGCTCTAGGTTTCTTTTGCTGAAAAACAACAAAAGTATGTCCTTAATTCCATATTTTAGCTTTCAGATTCTAGTTCAATTAGCCATTCTAAGTGAGCATCTATACTAGACAAGCAAGTTAGGTATTACAACATACATCAATATTATTCCACCAACTGTGGCACTTGTTACTCTATGTGGTAGAAGTATCAAGCAGTCTCAATCACCGCGAGAAACGGATGATTCCTGAATCGAATTTCACAACCTTTCAAGGGATCCTAACTCATACGCTCTGAAACTTTCCTTTCCGGGCAACCATTCCCCTCATATTCCGGGTCATGGATCAGCGCCACCACAAGCGACTGTAGGACCATACGCACATCCAATGTGTAGGACGTACGTCTATAGCGCGACTGTATGACTGTACTCCCATCTGCTATGCAGAATGTACTCCCACATGTTGATGTGTGTGTACATAAACCAAAATTCGAGTGGTGGGGGATATGTCCACTTGCCGGGCCAATTAGGTACTAGGCTTACTGGGTACCATATTTACGATATGTGGCTAGTACTTTCAAATACTTGATCACCACTACCACACACTGCGGCCTTATCAAATTGATCAACACAGACGGGTACCATTTCAATCCATGATACTGCACATAACCCCATTCATGATCCTTATAGTGATTGCAAAATAGTAAACAATCAACTCCTATATCGCGCGAGTGACAGGAAATCACTCGATTTCTGCCGGTCCTATTAGCGGGGCATCTACTCGATAAGGACTCGAAAACATTACATAGGTTCCTAAGTTTCATGCAACTAGGGTTTTATAACAATTCCTAGAACTTAATGCACAAGATAGATATATAATAGTATAAGTGCATAATTTAAAATACTAGATTATGCACCGGGGCCTGCCTTCACTGGTGAGGCTGGGGTCAGTGAGGTCAGTATCTTCCGAACCTTGGTTTGGGGCTTTGGAAAGATCCTTGGTGACGATCACTGGAGCTTCAGAAATACCCTCGTCGAGTTCCGGGATTAGCTCGTAGGTACCGTCAGCAAGTGTCGTCAAATCTACATGATATGCAATTATTTGAAGCAAATGGTTATTATTTTGTTTTCACGATGAAGTTGCAATCGAACAAGAAAACATTCAATACATCACGTCTAGACTTAACTAATTTGTACAAACAACAAAAAGATTTGAAGGAAATAAACTTAAGTAGAGTTTCTGGTGTACAATTTTATTCAAAACTGCTATTGGGTGAAGGTTATTACAGAGCTGATCGGATCTACTTCACAGCATGCTTTTCAAATAGCTTATCTAGCCGATTGGGGTGTGCATCGGCTCTCATAGCCGATACTTGCTTAAGGTGTTAACCTAGGTAATGATTTGTGCGCACATCGGCTGTGATTTTTCTTCAGTAAAAGTACACGATAGAGGTGTAGCCGATCGACGTGTAGTCGATGGGCGCGTGTAACTGACGGACATGTATCTTACAGATGGGTAGCCGATTGATTCATGCTATTTTATAGAAAAGACCTTAGAAAGAAATAGAGAATTGCATTTGGGTCCCTACTCGACTTGATCAGAACAAGTTGAGCAGCGGTGATTAAAATTCGGCGAGGAGGCTCAGCGGCTGCGAGGGGAAGGTAAGGAAAAAGGTTCAGGAGCTCACAGCGGACTTGGAGGTGGTTGGAATCGTAGAAGGGAAGCTCGAAGGCGGCGGTTCGACTAGAGACAGAGCCGGCGCGGCGAGGTTCCGAGTGTGGCGATGGCGTTACGGCGACTGAAGTGCAGGAAGGTAAAGGAAATTGGTCAGGGAGCATCGGCGTGGAGATGTAGTGCTGATGGTGCTCTTGGCGAAGGAGGAGAACGGGTGGGACTTCGGTTCGACTAGAATTAGAATGGCGGCGGAGAGTGAGATCATCCGCACGGCGTTCTGGGCTGCGCGTGCACGGAAGGAGGAAGAAGAGCGGATCAGGAAGGGGCAGTGAAATGCGGCGGTGCTGGTGGAGCACGAAATTAGAGAGGATGAGCGGCGGAGACGGCTGACAGCGGTGGATAGAGGAGCTCCGGCGATGTAGTCGAGCGGGGAAAAGAACAAGAATGCGGGTGCGCGTGAGGGGATAGAAGAAAGGAGAAGTTCACTGGGCACGTTCCCAAGCTGAAAAGAGGCGTGCGGGCTGGTGGCAAGCAGCTGCTAGCGGTCGACGGCGTGCATGGCGGCTCGGGCGGGCGGCGGCGCGACGCGTCCGCGCGAGGAGGAGCCAGCGGGGTCGGTTAAGCGGCGGGCGGGCGAGCTGGGGGCCAGGTGGCGCAGGAAGAGCAGTGAAGGGGCAGCTGGCAGCCGGGTAAAATGCCGATGATGGGCGGTGTGCGGCGCTGCAGAGAAACAGAGAGGGGGAAGCACGAGGAAGAAGACGAGGACCTGTTCGTAAATTTTTCAAAAGTTCAAGGAATTCACTGTAAAGTAAAATTTCCTTCCAAACTATAGCTCTAATGAAAATATGCCCAAAATCAAAAGTGTAGAGCTTAAAAAGATCTACCACTTTGCTTTAGGGTTTTGAAATTATTTTTAAAAACCAATAAATCATTCAATTTCAAATAAATCCAAAATAAATTTTACCCTTTCAATGAAGCCTTCGAGTATTTACACTTCTTACGGTGGTTAAAGAATGAAAACTCATGTTTGCAAATCAACTCTTCATACATTTTTGAAATTACCTCCCATTTATACACAATTTACAAAAAGAGCCCTAATTTTTCCCAATATTACAAAAATACCCTTTAACGTGTATTTAAGTTTTTAAAGGCATTCATCAAAACAAACACAAACTTCACACTACTTCATACTAGAAATTAGTGTGCCTAGCTCCTAAGTACCTAAAATGTCACATCCAGCCCCCGAGCTTACGAGCTAGGAGAGCCGAAGGAGCCATGTCGAGTAGTGTGCATCGCCGAGCCCCCGAGCCTGGGAACTAGCAGAAATGTGGCAGCACGCCTTGCTGCTTGGAGGGTTGTTGCTGAAGCTTGATCTGAAAAAAGACAATGCATACATTATGTAGCATAATGCGAAGATACCGAATAGTACTCAGTAGTAATATGAAGACACCAAAATTTATTCGGTGTAAAAATTGCTGTGTCAAGCTCTTTGTTAGGCCATTTAAATCTCCTGAGTAGTCCACCCTTTACGTTCACCGGTCCCAGTTTAGCCTTCGCCCATAGCATGTATGAGTCGCTTAGGTCTCTTGCCTTTGCCTATACAGGACGGGTCGCTTAGGTCATGACTGGAGACTCAAGGTTTCACGGATTAAGGCATTAGCTACTTGAGTAGATTAGCGATCGTTAAGAGGAGACAAAGGCAGAAAGTAGTCACCATGCGACAAAGGGGATGCGCAGTGCGCAAAAGGTAGTCGACGAAGTGTAGCTCTGGAGGGTTTCAATGCCCATCGAGAGTCGTATACGGATAAGTAGTCGGGGAAGTGTAGCTCTGGAGGGTTTCGTGCCCATCGAGAGATGTACACGGATAAGTAGTCGGTGAAGTGTAGCTCTGGAGGATTTCAATGCCCGTCAAGAGACGTACACAGATAGGTAGTCGATCATGGTGTATCCCCCCGAGGGTTTCATGCCCGTCGAGAGGCGTACCCAAAAAGGTAGCTGATCTTGTGATGAACAAGTCGGAAAAGGTATAAGTCACTTAGCTCGATTCATGGACGAATGTCGACGAAGACGTGGAGCTCGTTGGCGGGCCGCCGATCGTCCTCGCAAAGTTGAAGTGATCACCGGCAGGCCGCCGAGCCTTCTCGCAAAGTCGAAGTAGTCGCTAGCGGGCCGCCGAGCCTCCTTGCGAAGTCGAAGTAGTCGAACTCGTCGCTGCTGCACGCAGACATTGCGGCACAAGCCAAAGTTGAACCGGGTCGTTGAGGACGGCGGCTGTGGTGCATCGACGTTGCAGCGCAAGGTGAAGTCAAGCCGATTAGTCGAGGTCGATGTAGCCGTTCGCTGAAGGATCCAGTCTCAAACTCGATGAATCGATCCGCTGATGCATAGTACAAAGTAGCAATCCGCCACCTTGAGTGGATTGATGTTGATGAAGAGGTCCTTCAAATTCGCCCAATGATCGCGATGATTGGCCCCACGGTGGGTGCCATCTGTTGGTGTTTTTACCATCGGCCTTCCTAGGGATACCCTAAGGTAGGTGATTATTTGGTGAGGGATCGCCGGATCTGGAACTTGAAGGTGAACGCAAGGACACAAGACACATATTTAGACAGGTTCGGGCTGCTAGAGTAGCGTAATACCCTATGTCCTGTTTTGGGGTGTTGTATATTGCACCCTGCGCTTGGGTGTTGAGTTGCCTGTTGGCTGCTCTCTGTTGGTTCTCTGCCTATCTAGGTATCCCTGGCCTCCTTTATATATCCCAGAGGATGGGGTTCCTAGTAGGATTACAAGGTAGGAGTCCTAGTAGAATTACAAGGTATGAGTCCTAGTAGGATTACAATGGAATCCTAGTAGGAATCAGACTTCTTTTTCCTCACGGTTAGCTTTCTTGCAGTACCCAGGGAATCTATCCCTGACACCTTGGTTAACAAATTGCTGCTACTCGGGAACGTCTTGGAAGCTTGGCTCTTGCGGACCCTCGAACTGTGTATTGTCTATCGTAGCACATAAATACATACAAGCAAATAAATACAATAAATAAGAAACAGTATACCAATCAATATAAACAGAATAAAATAACGTAATAAAGCTACTACATATGTCGTAAGGATCGCGTGAGCGCAAGAATCGACGAAAACGGAGTTAAAACAGAGAAATTAGGGCTAAAACATGATCTTAGGGGCTTATTTGTAGAAGATTTAAAACTAAAATGGCTCTGACAGAAGAATCTGAGGGCTAAATCATAATTAAACCTTAGACTTAGGGGTTAGATTGTAAAACAGAAAGACCTAGGACTGCGGGTTCTATATTTGAAAAAGTCAGGGGCCTAATCAGAAGAAAAAGGATCTATTGGTGAATACTTTTGAACTAACATGGACTACGGGTTGATTTCCAGAAAACTTAAGGGCTAAATCGCAAAAATACCATGGGTTGACTGGTAACAGATCTGTTTGACTCGGGTGCGATTAGATTCAAACCGTTGGATCTAGATCCAACGGTCAGGGATGCGGGGGCCGTGCGGAGCGGCGGCGGGGAGCGCCGACGACGGGTCAGGCGGTGGCGTGCGGGGGATCTTCGCTGGGAAGACGTGATAACGTGTTCCTGGCCATGGCTAAGGCTCAGGTCTTGACTGGGAGGTGGCGCGCATGAAGGGGAATCCAATTGGGGGTTAAGAAGGAGAGACGGCGGCCGTAGATGGCGGCCGGCGGTGAGAGGTGGCCCGGGATCCTCGGTGAGGTCATGCGGGCACGGGGGAAGCGAGAGAGAGGGAAAGGAGCAGCGACCGAGCATCCTCACCACCCCGTGGAGCTTGTGGAGTACTCGTTCGTTGGCAGGGAGCAACGGGGTGACCGTGCGGCAAGTTCCCGAGGCGCGGCAATGGCGGCGCCGGAGCGAGCTCTCGGGGCTAAGGTTTTGCGTGTGGAGGTGGCGACTATGGATTGGGGTAAGCTAGGGCTCGGGTTGGCACCTTAAATAGGGGCAGCAGTGGTTCCTGGGCGTGCGGGCCCAAGGCGGAGTGCGGCGGGGTTGAGCCGGACTCGAGTGCGAGTCCAGGTCTGGTGCGGGGGGAGGAAGAAGGGCCTGACAGGTAGGCCCCGCCTATCAGTGTGAGAGAGGGAAGGAGGGAGGGGCACGCGCGGTGGGTTGGGCCGGGGCAAGCGGTCAGTGGGCCGTGCACGGGAGAGAAGGGAGACAAGGCGGAGAGGGAGGGGAGGCCATGGGTAGGGCCGCAAGGGGAGAAAAGAGAAGGGAAAAAGGAAAGGAAATGGGCCGGCCCAAATAGGAATAGGAGAGGGAAAATAAAGGTTTTTCAAATGCTTTTGAATTTGAATTTAAAAGTTGAATTCAAATAGCTAACAACCGATAAAACAATGCAATAAGGCATGAAATGCACAAATCCTATGTTTCCTTCTAGTTCTTTTTATAGATAAATAAAATACTATTAAGTGGAGGTAAATGTTCTAAATTCAAAAGAATTTGAATGAAACCTTATGAATTCTAAGTAGAATCTAGCAAAGTTTGTTTAAACTCCTAGTTTGAAAATTAGGGTGTTACAATGAAGCTTGCTTGTACAAGAATGCTCAGCAGGAGGAGGAGTGGTTAGTGGCAGTGGTGATCAGTGTTCCGGATGAGAAGTATGGCAGCCGGATGGAGTACTACAAGCACTTTGATGACGTGCCCAGGAGGACTTTGGATGCAGGGACCAGTGAAGCTACCAGAAGAGCTCTCTACTATCTCTGCCATGCTTATCGGGATGAGCTCCAGGGTACCGAGTTTTAGCAGTTCCCGCGTCGCATGAAGGGTGCCACAAGTGCGCAGATTCCTGCCTCACCCCCTGGGGAAGGAAGTTTGCTCATGGACACCACGCAGGAGTTGGTCACCGCTCTCAGCACTGACTTGGATGCTACCGGAGCAGAGATCCAGGAGGTCAAGAGGAAGCTGAGAAAGACGATTAGGGAGAAAGCGATTCTGGAAGCTCCGTTGAGGGGGGATCCGGATTACCCCCGGAGTACGACAGCGATGAGTCTATCGAGTACCTGCCAGAGTCACATCCCTGGAAGCGCGTTCACTACAGAGAGCCCAGCTGCCGCACCTGCTACCGTTAGAGATGCTAGATCTAGAAGTTTAAGTTAGGAGTGTCTTTAAGAGTCTTTTGTAATCGCTAGTTCGAACGGTCTTTGTAGTTTGTTTAATCTTAGTTAATGTGCTTGTGTGCTTGGTCTTGTGAGCACAATTTGATTTGGATCTTTGTAATGATTGCGATAAATTGTGGAGTGATGACCACAATTATATCAAGTTTTTAAATAAACATAGATAGTTTATTGAAGTTTAGGGTTGTCTATTTTATTTGCTATCTCTATTTTATCCTTGCTCCCATCCTTTTTCCATGATTAATTTCATGAGTCTCACTTTTCTAACTGATCAGATGGTGAACAATATATCCGGGTCAGGGGTTGATAAGCCTTCAGCGCCACGACAGGAAACAAGCAAAATACCAACCCCAATCCTCAGCAGAATCAATAGCAACAGGCGCCACCAGCAGGGATGGAGCAGTTTCCCGCCGTCCAGATTCAGCTGCTAACTAACATGGCGAACACTATCGCCAACATGCAGGCTCAGATGAACCAAGCTCCACCGCTGCCAACTAGAGACAGGCGCAAGGAATTCATGAGCCACAAACCTCCCTCATTTTCTCACTCACCTGATCCTCTGCAAGCTGATGACTGGATCAAGACGGTGGAGAAGATGCTAAACATCGTCCAATGTATTGATAGGGAGAAGATCCTTTATGCTTCAGGCAGATTGGAAGTAACCACCGCAGATTGGTGGGATGCTTACATCGCAGCTCATGACACCCCTAACACCATCAACTGGCAGGAGTTCAAGAACAAGTTTAGTGAGTAACACATACCCAAAGGTCTGATGAAGCTCAAGAAGCAAGAGCTCTTCACGCTAAAATAGGGGGCAATGTCTGTGAGTGAGTACCGGGACAAGTTCATCCAGCTATCTCGCTACGCTCCCACAGATGTAGCAAATGACGCAGAGAAGCATGATCACTTCAGGGATGGTCTAATTGGTCCTATCAAGTATCAGCTGATGGTGCACACTTTTGAAAACTTCCAGAAGATGGTGGACAATGCCATCATGGTGGAGCATGCTCGCAAGGAGATAGGTGAGCAGAAGAGAAAGTTTGGGTCATCAGGACAGTTCAGCAGCAACTCACGCCCTCGCTTTGCGCCCTCCAAGGAACACCTTTTCGCACTGGAGGACAGGGTGTCAACTACGGGCAGAATCAATACCAGTGCCCCAACCAACAGAACTAGCAGCAGCAGCAAGCTCAGCGTGCTGGTCAGGCAGTGCAGCATCCCAACTTTCTGCAGAATCGCTAGAACAGCCCTACTGGAACATCTGTGAGGAACAACACCCCTGATCCCATCGGTGGTAATACGTGCTTTAGATGTGGTGAGGCTAGACACTATGCCAGTGGTTGTCCCAAGAGGAATGCCTAGAATGCTCCAGGCCAGTTCAACAACAGTGGACAAAGGCAGACTCCACAGCAACAATAGCCAAGAAACAACAACCAAGCGCCGCAGAACTACAAGGGTCAGCAGCACTACGTCCGCGGGCCTGTGAATCATGTGGCTACAGAGACCGCTCAGGAGGCTCAACACGTGATTGCATATGCGTCTCGTCAGTTGAGGAAACATGAGCAGAACTATCCCACACACGATTTGGAGTTAGCAGTAGTGGTACATGCTCTGAAAATATGGAGGCACTATTTGTTGGGTCACAGATGTCAGATATACACCAACCACAAGAGTCTGAAGTACATTTTCACTCAGAATGACCTCAACCTAAGACAGCGAAGATGGTTAGATCTCATAAAGGATTACGACCTCGAGATACACTATCATCCAGGGAAGGCAAATGTGGTTGCCCATGCCTTGAGTCGCAAGAGCTATGTGAACGCGACAATGGCTAGCCGGATACCTCGGGAATTATATAAAGAGTTTGAATAGTCAACCTTGGGTTCGTTGCTCATATGGAAGGAATCACTGTGGAAGTAGAGCCAACTCTCGAGCAAGAGATACGGAAGGGTCAGCTTGAGGATTCTAAGATTCAAGAAATAAAGGGGATGATAGAAGCAGGCAAGGCACTTGACTTCAATGAAGATGAACATGGAGCTATGTGGTTCCGAAAGAGGATATGTGTGCTCGATGTGGACCGCCTTCATGAGAAAATCCTACAAGAAGCTCATGACTCAGCTTATTCTATCCATCCGGGCAGTACCAAGATGTATCAGGATTTGAAGGAGAGATATTGGTGGTATGGCATGAAGCGTGATGTTGCAGCTCATGTGGCACTATGCGATGTGTGTCAGAGAGTTAAGGCAGAACATCAGAGACCAGCCGGTTTGTTACAGCCATTGAAGATGCCAGAATAGAAATGGGAAGAAATTGGTATGGATTTCATTGTGGGATTGCCACGCACACGAGATGGTTACGATTCTATATGGGTCACAGTGGATCATTTGACCAAAGTAGCTCGCTCCATTTTGGCGAAGACTACCTACACAGGGGCACGATTAGCAGAGTTATACATCTCCCGAATTGTGTATTTGCATGGGGTATCTAAGAAGATAGTGTTAGACAGAGGTACTCAGTTCACGTCTCAATTTTGCTAGAAGTTGCATGGGTCAATGGAAACGAAGTTGAATTTTAGCTCCGCTTATCATCCGCAGACTGATGGACAGACAGAAAGGACAAACCAGGTATTACAGGATATGCTTAGGGCTTGTGCTCTAAAATACGGAGGCAGTTGGGATAAGAGTTTGCTGTTTGCAGAGTTCTCTTACAACAACAGTTATCAGGCCAGTTTGAAGATGGTACCATTTGAGGCATTGTATGGCAGGAAGTGCAGAACTCCATTGTATTGGAGTGAGACAGGTGAAAGCTAGTTGTTCGGGCCTGAGAACATTAAAGAGGCCGAATGATAGGTACAGGTTGTCCGTGAGAATCTGAAAGTGGCTCAGTCGAGGATGAAAAGTTACGCAGATACTCAACGACAGGAGTTGACTTTTGAAGAAGGAGAATTTGTGTATCTGAAAGTGTCACCAATTAGAGGTTTGCTTAGATTCAAGGTCAAAGGGAAGTTTTCACCTCGTTACATTGGCCCGTTCAAGATCTTGGAACGGAAAGGCGAGGTAGCTTACCAGCTGGCTTGTGCGACTGTCAGATGTGCACAACGTGTTCCACATATCCCAGTTGAAGAAGTGTTTGAGGGTACTAGAGGAACAGTTGCCACTGGAGGAGTTGAATGTAAAGGATGATTTGACTTACACAGAGCACTCGGTCAAAATCCTGGACACATTGGAGAGAATCACCCGGAGTAAGAGGATTCGGATGTGTAAGGTTCAATGGAGTCACCATGCAGAGGATGAGGCTACTTGGGAACGAGAGGACGAGTTAGAGGCAGAATTTCCCCAGCTTTTTGCTAGCTCAGCTGAATCTCAAGGATGAGATTCCTTTTAAAGGGGGTAGGTTTTGTAACACCCTATTATAAAATATTTACCATGAACTAATAGTAATTTACTTAACCATAAAAAGAAATATAAGTAATTATAGGTCTTGTGCATTTCATGCCATATCGCATTGTTTTATTGATTGTCTTTCATTTGAATTTAAATTTCAAATTCAAATTCAAATGCATTTGAATGCAATTCTTTTTCTCCCTCTTTTTCTTTCTAGGCCCGGCCCACTCTCTCTTCCTCTCTCTTTTCTTCCACGCGGCCCAAGCCCAGCCGGCCTTTCTTTTCTCCCTTTCCTCCTCGCACGGCCCAGCCCAGCTGGCCTTTCTTTCTCTTCTTCCCTCCACCATGCGGCCCAGTCCAGCGGCCGGCCCCGCGCTTTGTCCCCGGCCCAACGGCCCACCCGCGCGCTAGCTTCCTTCTCCCCTTCTTCCTCTCGCTGACGGCCGGGACTCACCTGTCGGGGTCATCCCCGACCTTGAGCCTGACTCGGGCTCGAGCTCGAGTCCGACCACGGCACGGCACGGCATTTCCCACGCACCGCGTCCCGGGCCCGCACACGAAGGTCCTGTGGCCGCCCTATAAAGCTGCCGACCCGTGCCCTAGGACCCGCAAGAACCGCAGCCGCCGCCTTTTGCCTCGTGAACCCTAGCCGCGACGCCGCTCCTCGGTCACCATCGCAGCCGCCGCCTCGCTGCTCCGCTGTTGCCGTGAGCCGCATCGACTTGGTGTAGAGGCCTCCGGCTTCCTGGAGTTGGCTAGGTGGCCGTTGAAACCACCGAGCCATTGGCGACCCAGATCCAGGAGCCGAAAACCAACATTGTGCCCTCATCAAGCACAGTGCTGGTAAAGCTAAAAGATGCCATCGAGTTCTCCGGTGGATGCTCAATAAATACCCCTACCTGGCATGCCAGCTGTCGGTGTTTTACCGCCATACCCACAAAGGGATACCCCCGAGGTGGGGAGATGTAGATAGGGTTTAGTCGAGATTAGGAACTCGAAGGTGCAAGGAACACAAAGTTTAGATAGGGTCGGGCCGCCGAGAGCGTAATACCCTACGTCCTGTGTGGTGGTTTGTACTGCCTTAGGTATTGATCTGGTTGATCTGGTTGGAGGGGGTCCTTGCCCGCCCTTATATAGTTTGGGGGGACAGGGTTACATGAAAATCCTAGCCGGATACCATCATAGAAGTCCTACCCGAGTACTTTTCGGATAGTTTCCTTCTGTTACGACTAGTTCTACTACGGTACGAGAAGTTACAAATGGTGTAGGGTGTGGGCCATGTCCTCCATATAGACATTGCGGCCATAGGGTGGTGAAGTGCAACAACTTTTTTCTCTCTTTTGCTCCCTTTCTCCACTTCTTCCTCCTCAGGCGTGATAAGGGTGGAGAAGGAAGGCGGCATTGCTACCGGAACAGGTTAAGAAGGCTAGCGCTGGCAGCAGGAGCAAAGGCAAGGGCTAGATGGACGAAGACGACGACCTCTAGCCCTTCCCCCTTTTAAGGGGCACCTTACGGAAGCCCAACCGACGTGTCACACCCGATTTATAAGAACATAAATCAAGCAATCATATATGCGCCAGGATCAAGTCACGCATATATACAACAGATTATCAAGATATCACAACACATGTCACGAATAAAAGCGTATAAATTAATAAATGAATATCTTTATTACAACTGAATCAAGAATCAGTTCAAGGAATGCGGAAGCGTAAAATGAATACATGAAGAGCTGGGCGCCACAGGGACGTCGACTGGGAGACAAACGCCTAGAAGTCGTCGAAGCCGCTGACGTAGTCCTCCACATTGCCGGGCACTGAGCAGCAGTCGAAGATATCCGAAATAGAACAGAAGAGTAGAGAGGCAAGTGTGAGTACAAACTCGTACTCAACAAGTATAACACAAACTATGAGGCTCTAGGCTAGCTGACTCAACTGCATTAGCTTTTAATCTTGGCAAATTTTATTAAAGCTAATTACTACAAGTGGATGAGTTACCATAACCCAAATTGCATAAGGAATTAATCAGTATTAATTAAGAACTACTGAGAACCACCCAACCAAAACCACCCGGGGAATCTCCCTCGTCAAAGGTTGATAACCCCACTAATCAGACGGAGGATCTGGGCCGCTCATGACTGTGAGCACAGCTGATATATCAGTTTTACACTCTCGAGAGGTTGCACAACTTTACCCACAAGTCGTGAGCTACGCTAGTTGTTCATCACACTTCCTTAGGTGAGATGGCTAGCAAGCACACTACGAGACCGTTACAAAGGACCACGTTGGTAAGGTGTAACCGCTAAGGATTCTGGATCAGCGACGATGGGGCCCACCTCCGGGGGTACAAGACACACAGCACAGACCAAGCCGGAGGAGCAGGGACCATTGAAGCTTACCACCCCTCTTGCCCACGCAGGTAAGTTACTCCCGAACCAACACGACCTAATTAGTAAGTCAAGACCGTCCCATTCCAGTCTTGTGGTTGCGCGGTTGTCCCAGGTTGTCGCTCTATGAACCGGTCCTTATGGAGAGTGGCCAACCAAGCACTAAGCACTGTGCTGGCCCCCTAAACCATGTTTCTACAAAAACATATTTTTAGGGACGCACAAACCACTCAAGCACACAGCACAGAGGGTCGGCTCCAGAGTTAAGTTGCATAAGATCATTAATCAAATTTAATTAAAAAGGACCAAGTGTGCTATAGCGCAGCAACCTAGCACAACTATCCAAAATGCAACCCAAAGGATATATATATAGGATAAAAAGTGGCTAGGAAAGTCCTTATAGGCATACAGAATTTAAATGCAGTATGAAATTGTATTAAAAAGTGATAGGAGGTTCATGCTATACTTGCCTTCCTCGTACTCTCCCGGCTGCTGCTCGAACTGCTCGGAAGATGGCTGCTCCTGGTACTGCTCTGGTGGCTCGACGTCTATTCACGTTCGTAACCGCAATACATGGGCCACACATGCACACACATGCAAACAATAGCAAAACATCAGAAACAGTACATCAACACAATGGAACAGCACATAAAACCGGCCTAGAATGATTCTACGCGTTACAACGATCGCGTGGATATAAAGAACACCTAAAACGGAGCTAAAAGGCGAAAACTACGCTTAAAACAAGTTCTAGGGACCTATTTGTAAGAAAAACCTAACTTCCAGGGGCTTCTGCACAAAAACCGAGGGCTTAAACGTAAATAAACCCTAGACTCGGGGGCTAGCGTGAGAAAACATTGGATATGGACTGCGGTTTCAAAAATACAGGAAGCTCAGGGGTCTAAACGAGAAGAAAAGGACCTAACCGTAATTATTTTTGAACTACGGGTGGACTGCGGGTTGATTCCAAGGAAACTCAGGGGCTCTTTAACAAAACTGCCACGGATGAAGGGGTACGCGGCTTCTAATAAGGGCGGTTGGATCTAAATCGAACGGTTCGGACGCATTCCGGTTTGGACGGTCCGATCTGAACAGAGGGGTCCGGACGGTCCGATCTGGATCGGACTGGTCCGATCTGATGGGCTCGCGGGGACGGCGGTTATGCACGGCGGCTCGGGCAAAGGGCAACGCCGGCGAGCGGTGTTCTGGCGCTATGGTTAGCTAATGCCTACAACTTCTGGTGCAAAAGGACCAGGGGTAGGAGGCGAGGCTCACCGAGGGCTGTGGAGGCCGGAGACGCGACGGAGTGAGGAAGACGACGACGGCCGGCGGAAGAAACGGGGCGGCGCTCGTGGACAGGCGGCAGCAGAGAGGCTCGAGGTCCCTTGGCCGCACGGATTGGTCGGGGAAGTTCCTGCGGAGGTAACCAGGAGGTTAAGAGAGGCCGGGACGCAACGACGGCGGGCAATTAAGGCGGCGGAGCAGATCACCGGCGGCGGCGTCGAGGCTCGATTCCGGTGATGCCGAGGTCCAGAGCTCCAATGCACGGCTCGGGAAGCTTCTAGGAGGCGCGACGGAGCACTTGCGGGGGCTGTGGGGGCCTAGAGCACGGCGGAACGGCGGCGCGGTGGTGAGGCCGAGGGAGCTTGCGCGGCGGAGGAAAGGGTGGCGGCGCCGGGGGTTTGAGTGACGGCTAGGGTTAGGGTCCAGATGGTTGGGGCGGCTCGTTGTAGGGTGGCAGCGGTCCCATTGACGCACGGGCCCGAGGGAGGGGCTCGCCGGGGATCTCGGGGAGGGAGGTTGCGCCGGAGAAGAAAGGAGGAGAGGGGGAAGGGCCGACAAGTGGGGTCAGGCTGAGGGAATGACTGAGAAAGGAAAGGAACGACTGAGAAAGGAAAGGAATGACCGAGAAAGGAAAGGAATTACTGAGAAAGGAAAGGAATGACTGAGAAAGGAAAGGAATGACTGAGAAAGGAAAGGAATTACTGAGAAAGGAAAGGAATTACTGACCTACTTTCCTGCTTCTTCCCTTTTCTTTATCAACCCAACTCAATTCTATTTGAATTCAACTCATATGCACTCAACCAAAAACAACTTATGCACCAGCATGAATGCACAAACATGTTGAACCTAAAATAAATTTTAATTCTTTGTGTTATAAAATTACTTTAAATGCGAGATAAACTAGGGAAAACTCTGGAAAATTTTATTTGAGCCCAAATAAATTCATTAAAATTTAAGGAAAATACCTTAGGGTGTTACACGACGGGACGCAGCACGCGGCATGGGGGCCCACCACAACCATGGTATGGGTGCATAAAATGAGGCAGCGCTCTTGTTTCCTAGATAAGTTTCCTTGGGCCACGCCCCCGATCAATAACTACATTTAATCACTTGATTTTCGAAATATCCTAAGACTCGAATGGGCACATGCCGATGGGTCCCGCCTCAGGAACCCAACCGACCGAAGTTTGAAGGCTTGTCCACGGAGGACTCGAGACCACCTCGCATCAAACGGAGCTAGGGAGAAAACACACATGAGCCCTAGTGGCCCTCGCCTGACCTACTCAGGCAATGATTTGGGTCATCTCAACCTTCTCATCCGATCCGGACCTCGAGCCATGCCCACAGAATCTCCATTGATGAGAGGCCAGTGGGCCACCCGAGTTGGTCGAATGACTTGGGCATCTGATGGGAGGCGGGTCACGGAGTGGTGGAATGCCACCTGTGGGCTCTGCCGACCCCGTCACGAATGACGGACTCAGATTCCACTCGAACGCCCAAAATTATGTCCGGGCACACCCATTAGGAGCTCACCGAGCCCATCACTCGAGCCATCGAGGCATGTGACACCGGCTTAGCCCCTCTAGTCACGAAGACCGCTAATGGGGTCACCTCTACACATGCACGCATACAATGCCCCCGACCTGACCACCCACCTTTATGACAAAGGCCGCGGTGAGTCGGAGTACCGTGTTCCTACTTGGAAAGGACAAGAAACTTCTAGCCCCCGAGCAGACTCATTGTTAGGCGTAGCAGACACAGAGCAGTCTAGAATAAACGCACTTTATTCTTAGCAAATAAGTATTACAAAAGTACACTCGGCCCAAGGCTGTTACAAAGTACAAAATTCCGTTACCACCAGAAGGGTGGTAGCGCTGAAATCCCTGAGGAGGGCTACTACAAGTGCGGGAAGGTTGGCAGGAACTTCTTCCTTGCTAGCCTTCTTCTTGCACCCCCTTCCTCAATTACAACCTAGCAGGGGACGCCGGCGAGCAGTCCACTTGCTGCCACCATCGACTGAACTCCCTCTCCATCTCAAGCAACAACGTGGAGCTCTTTCTCCTGGGTAGTTCCAATAGGCACGCCTCGTGCCGGGTAGTTCTAGTGGAAGCACTGACACATCCCGCGCCAGGAGCCAACGCCTCCCCCGTGGTCACCCAAGGTGCCTGGGGAAGCCACGCGACTGCCAGACGGAGATGGTACTCTGCCCGCGCACCCGCTTCCCTCGATCATCTGAGCGAAATGCTCAGAGGATCGATCTTGGGAAAAGCCCGGGCAAACGGCGTTGCCCACTCGCTATCCCCTGTTGCTCGCAAGCATTCTTCTAGCACCAGATGCTGAAGGAATTACCGGCTCTGTCAGACAGACACACACAGGTTGAGAGCAACTCCATTATACAAGACAAGGCTCACCCACGACTCAGGTTCTGGATGAGTTCAAAAAACGAAGCCCTGGAGGCTTCCATTTATAGCCGCTCAGGCACCTTCCCGTCTCGCGAGCTGGTTTCACCATGTGGCGCGAGGCTCCACCTCAAAAGGATGGAAACCCTCATAGGGGAACAAGGAGGAACTCCTCAATGGTGGGCTGACGTGATGGATCAGGCAAGCCCTGATATTCCACACCAAAAGCAGGCGGCTGGTACCACTGTGGCGCACTCATTACACGGTCAAGACCAAGGCAACCCCGATTAACTCGCGGTCACAAGGAGGAGCCTCCCCTGTGTTGTGTCTCTCTACGGCTGAGGCAAAGCAACGCAACCTCTCACTCTAAGCAAAAGCACAATGCAGTGAGAATAGCGCCTTCATGATTAAACAAATCGCAAAGATGCTTGGGGGCCTCTGACGGGTCTAGTGACCCGGGGTCCCCAGCGGGCCCATTTCCCACTGGCACTCTAGATAGCCTAAGGCCGCTCATGGATCAAATGACCACCCTCCTAGGCCATGACTTCCTCCAGGCCGCCCAGGACCGCGGTCCCAACCCGCCGGCCGGTTGGCAGGAGCCTTGACCCGCATCCCCGATCGAGGGGACGGCTAGGGCCTAGGTCCGTACCATGGTCCTGAACTAAGGTGCCGATCGGACTCCACCACACACGTGTCACTGCCCCTGACTGAGAAGGTCGGGGGCCCGCCAGGCCTTATGCACTGACAGTCCTCGGGAGCAGGTGCTGAGGATAAGGGTGGATGCCGAAGTCAACTTGCTATACATGGCCATCCACCCCTTCCATGGGGGCTACAGTCCCCCTTGCTGCCACAGCAGAGGGATGCTATTCCACCTACCTATCCTCACGAAGGGACGGGGTGCAATGTCATCATGACATGATGGACATGCCTCTGCCATGATGGAGTGATAGGGCGTGGCGCTAGGGATGGGGCGTGATTGCCATACCGTATTTATCAATGCACGCCCATCCCCCACCCCGACCGACAGAACGCGACGTACAGGAATGGAATGTGACGGCCACTCCGCGAGATAGAGCTTGGACGGTGGCCGCCCGAGGACTTCGACTGATAGAGTTGATGAACCTGATTGGTGGGGCTAGGAACTCTCTCTCTCTCTCTCTACCTCTCTTTTCCTACCCTTAGTTTGTCGGTGTTTTACCGCCTGCCCACCGAGGGGTATACTCGAGGTGGTAAGTTTTAGGTAGGGTGACGCCGTGATCAGGAACTCGAAGGTGCAAGCAACACAAGGTTTAGACAGGTTCGGGCCGTGATGTGCGTAATACCCTACATCCTGTTTGGTGGTTTGTATTGCCTCGGGTGTTGATGTTGTGTTTTGAGTGGGTCCCTGCCCGCCCTTATATATCTGGGAGGACAGGGTTACATGAATCCTAGTCCGACACTAGCCTAGGAATGGTACTCGAGTACAACTCGAGTAGCTTCCTTCTTTATCGGCCAGTCCTACTTCGTATGCGAGTAGAATACAACACAGATAAAGTATAGGACATGTCTTATCCCCTATTCCTATATGAACTACGTTATGTACGCAGTCCCGTAATCCTAGGTCTGACAAGCCCCCGAGCTCTTTGTAGCTGAGTATTGCAGGCTCCTCGAGTACTTCCGAAGTAGTCTTCGGCTTCTTTTGAAGCTCCGTCTTGAAGTTCTTCTTCGAGTTCTTCCTTGGCTGCATCGAAGCTATGAGGTGCTCATGCCCCAAATTACTTCTTTGATATGGTTTGCGATAAAAAATCGCACTTCATATGGAGTAGCCCCCGAGTCTTAGGTTGAATCGAAGAATTAGGCTGAGGGTCACATTAGTCTTGAATCTTCCTTACTTTTCAAATATATTCGAAAAATAAGTAGTCGATGCCGCGTATCCCGCAGCCCTCGAGCCTTGAATCCAAATCTCTCAGGTTTGGAAAAAAGGATCCAATGGTCGTGGCATGCAATGAAAAAATGTTCCCTTGGGAAATAATTGGTATGATGGTATAGATGATGGAAGTTAGATTTGGAATTCGAAAACCCCCTTGTTTCAGGACAATTAGCCCTGAAAAATGGTTAATCGAATAATTTATCTAAAAATCCACTAAACGACCCCTCAACTTCTGAATATTCCCTGTAACGACTCTTCAACTTCAGCAGCTGGTTATTTAACCCCGCGATAACCTAAAGTAAAAACCCGTGCTTCCAATCTTCAATCCGCTGAGAGATTTCCGAATCCCCAATCAGATCCGTGCTCCACCTTAACCCCCTTTGACAAGCCCCAAACTAGCCGAATCTCTTCATCCCCTCTCTGCAGCCCCCGAGCGTACGCAAGTAAAGCAGCTTGTGGCAAACAGATCTGAAATGGCGCCCAAGAGATCCAACGAGAAGGATGGGAAGGGGAAGGAGTCGCAGCCGCCTTCTTGGTAGTGGACTTATAGTAAGTGCTCCAATAATGAACTCCTGAATCTTGTTTCTGAGAGTTTGCTTCAGGAGAAAAATCTTGTCAACTGGCGCCCTTCCTTTCGCCAACTTCTTCCCATGGAAAATGTAGACGAAATCGTCTCATTCTACCATTTCTCTGAGTGGGGTTTGGCTCTCCCCACTTGTTCTTTCTTCCGTGGCCTTCTTTATTTCTATGGGCTTGAACTCCATCACCTCAACCTAAACTCAATCTGCCACATTGCTATTTTCATCCACTTTTGCGAAGCTTTCCTTGGAATTGAACCCCATTGGGATCTTTTTCGCTATCTTTTCCGGATAAATCCGCAACCCACCTCCAAAAATCCATCCATTGTAGGGGCGCCGGCATCCAGCTTAGGCAACAAGCTGGCGATAGATACCTTTCCTACAAATTCCCCTCCAACATTCCTGGATGGAAAAGTCATTGGTTCTACATCGGAAACCATGTCCCCCAACTCCCTGAAAGATCGGGTAAGCCGCCTGTCCTGAGGCCGGAGTGGAGCACCGAACTCTCCAAAGGGGACATGGATCAAGTCGATGAATTGCTAGCCATCATAGCAGCCCATAAAGAAATAGGAGTGACCGGCGTGTCCGTAATGTTTTCATTCTTCAAACGCTGCATCCAGCCAATCCAACAGCGTCATATGCTAAGCTTCGAGTACATGGGTGCTGAAGACCCGTCTCGGATGTGCGCAGAGGAATTGACCAACGACGCCGCGCTCATCCGGGTCAAGCGAGTGCTGCTGGATGTCAACACGGTGCCCTACGCCCCGGAGTTTTTCTCTGCAAAAAAATCCTCCAGAGTCGGTAAGTTTTCAACTACTTGGAATAATTTCTATTGTTCTGTAACCTCCGCTGACTAAAAATCTTCTGCAGGGACACACAGCATTGTACTGGAATTATCCACCACAAGCCGACATCCCCCAACCGGACAACCTTCTTCCCAGCGTCGCAGCTGAAGCAAAAAAAGTTCAAGCATCTGAAGCTCTGCCCAGCGGCAAGACAACCGAGAGCGGGAGCCCCCGGCAGAGAGGGCAGCTGAAGGGAAGGTGAACAAGAACAACTCCTCTGGGTCATCCGTGGAGTTGGTAGAAGCCTTGCCATCGGTCCCTCGGGGTCATCGGGTGGTACGCAATCGCAAAGCGTATGTAGTCGAACCCACCAGGTATGGAGCGCCGTCGTGTAGAATTGTTAAGTCTTGTAGTTTGTTGAATGCTTGCTTTGTCTATTTTGCAGTCCTTCTGCTTGTCCTCCTGATCCCAAGCACCAAAAGGTAGTCAGGGCTGAATTTGATGGGGATGATGTTCCAGCAGGTGGTTCTGCAGAAACTGCTGGGATGGACCCGTCGACTATGTCTGCAGGAGTTGTAACCATTGCCGTGGCTGGCACCTCGCCGGGACATTCCACGCCCTCGGCTGGTGTGATTCCACCACCGGCAATGAGTACCGTGGTTATAAAACCACGAGCACTGAGACTGAAGAAATCCGGCATGAAGAAATCCTCTCTGTAAGTGCAACTCCTTGTTCATAATGTATCTTCTGTTCTTTTTGACTTGTTTGATGATATATCTGATTCTGCTTTGTTAGGACTGCGTCTACTTTGGGGTTGATTGAGCTAGAGCCTATCTCGGCTACTCCAGCCCCCAAGCTACCAGTCGGACAACTCCAAGCGAAAAGCGCACAACTGCCATCGCCAGAGAATGAGGACGCGACAATGCCTGACCCACCACCTCCCGAGCCCCAGCAAATTGAAACAAGTGCTGGTGGTGGTGAACAAGTCGAGGCCACTGATGCCGCTCCTGTGGAAGGCACAGGTAAGTGTCTGACCTCCTGCAGCTAACTGCTTAGATTGTAGGCTTCATTTTTTAAACGCTTTTCAACTTGCTGGTGCTCCGCAGCCATAAACTGAAGAGGCTGCGGGTACTTCTGGCGACCCTGGAACTCTATTGACCTCTAGGAGAGGATACAAGAACCTTATCACCCTTGATCTATTGAATGATCCTCTGCTCTCGGCTGACAACATGAGGTATTTCCAGAAGATCTCCAAGCAGATGTACAAATTTACCCTGGTAAGGCATGACTGCTCTTCTGCCATTATGCTTTGTCGAGTTGCTTGTCTTCTCAGTCTGCCCCCTTACACAGGATGTGGCCAAATGCTCTCAAGAAAAATCTGAGAAGCTGAAGGCAGTCGAGAGTGGCCTCCGGGAGCTCCAAGCGAAGGATCAACGCATATCAGAAGAACACCAAAAGAACATCTATCTTCAGAGAGAGCTCGACAAGCTGAAGCAGGAGCGGACACGAGAAACATGGCTTCTCAAGAACGATCTCCGCAATCTTGAGAAGTCCAACTCCGAGCTTGAAGAATAGATTAAGGAGCAGAAAAAGGTGCACCAAGGCAAGTCCTTTCCTCACTCAAGTACTTTCTCTTAGCATTGTGTCTTGTGTTCTGAAAAATTGTCTTCACCGCAGAGCTTAAGAAACTCTTAGCATACAAAGAAGAGTTACTTACTGACATGAAGAATATGCTGTATCGCCATACAGATGACGTCGAGAGGCTGCAGAAGGTGATCACCGATACTGAACACCAGTTCATCGACTGCCTTCAGCAGATCAAGACACTAGGCGAAGAAAAGGAACAGTGCCAAAAGGAGCTGGAGGACCTAAGGGTGGCCGCCCAACAACTGGTTGAAATGGTGGATCTGCAAGACGGCGGTGAAGCAGACGGGCGATCCCTGCTGGAGCAACTCCGCGAGGCTCCGTAGAAAGTCCTCAGCTTCATCGCCGAGGCCCCCACCACATGTGTTAGCCACGCCTTAGGTCTCGTGAAATTATTTTGGCCTAAGGCTCGACTAGAGGTACTCGCAAAGGGTGCGGCTGTTGTGGCAGAACCAACCTGAATTACACCGGCTCAAGTGCGCTGATCCTTTCTCGGAAGGCCGTAAGGACTCAACTACACTTCAAACGGTGTAACCCCGTGGTCTGTCGGGTAAAGTCCTGATAAAATCACCTAACTCAGGATCAAAACAAGGTACCTCACACGAAGGCGAGTCCAGAGATACAAGCGCACAATTTTACATCATAGGCATAATACTATATTAGTATTTAAACATAGATGGTAGCAAAACCTAGCTAATACGAATTTATACAACACTGTTCAAAGTTATAGTATCTGCAGCGAAAAATACAACGCGACACTACCAGACGTTGCGGAACGGACATTGAGCTAAGCCCAAGCTCAACATCACTTGGAAGGACCTGTGTTGGCCGGGGACGGATCCCACTCCACGGTCCAACCATCAGGAAGGTCATAGGGCCATGGTACAGGCAGAGCAGAGTCCTCAGGGGGAATATCTGGAACAAAAGTCACATTGCAAGGCTGAGTATTCTAATACTCAGCAAGGCTTACCCGTTCATGGTATACTTAGCCATGTAGTTAGACTATGAAGGCTTATAATGGTTCTGGGTATAGTTTCAGCTGAAAAGCAACAAAGAGTAGATCCTTATTTTCAACTTTTAGCTTTCAGGTTCTAGTTGGTTATCCATTCTATGTAAGCAACTAAAGCTATTCAGGCATGGTAGATCTTTTTAAACAATCATCATCTTTGATCATCATAAGGTTGCTCTTATTACTCTATGTGGCAAA
This sequence comes from Panicum hallii, assembly GCF_002211085.1. Lineage (NCBI taxonomy): Eukaryota > Viridiplantae > Streptophyta > Magnoliopsida > Poales > Poaceae > Panicum > Panicum hallii. The sequence continues at coordinate 31,262,702 of NC_038046.1, read as the reverse complement.
GGGATCAAGCAGTCTCAATCTCCGCGAGAAACGGATGATTCTGAATCGAATTTCACCACCTTGCAAGGGTAAACCTAACTCACACGCTTGGAACATCCAAAGATTGTTCCGAAGCAACCGTTTACCTTTCATTCCGACTCGTGGATCAGTGCCACCACAAGCGACTGTAGGACCATACGCACATCCAATGTGCAGGATATACGTCTGTAGCGCGACTACATGTCCGTACTCCTGTCCGCTGTGCGGAACGTACTCCCGCATGTTGGTGCATGTGCGAAAAACCAAATTATGAGTGGTGGGGGTTATGTCCACTCCTCGGGCTGTTGGTTACTAGGCTTACCGCTTACCATATTTCGCGGCATGTGGCTAGTACTTTCAAACGCTTAACCACCGCTACCACACACTGCGACCTTATCAAATTTCCATTAACACAGATAGAGTTTTACCAAGGTCATGAATCATAATCACAACCCCGTCCATCATCCCTATAGTGGTTGCAAGAATGTAAACATTGCAACTCCTATGAGCTCGCGAGTGACAGGAAATCACTCGACTTCTACTGGTCCTATTAGCTTAGCAGCTAGTCGGACTCAAGTTTTAGTGTTCAATACATAGGTTTCTAGGAATATGCAACTAAGGTTTCAATACAATTCCTGGAAACTTAAATGCACAAGTAGATATATATGAATATATAAATTGCAGTGTAGTAAAAATAGCGGTTTATGTCCGGGGCTTGCCTTCTTGAGTGGGGCTGGGGTCAGGGATGTCAATAACTTCCGAACTTTGGTTTGGGGCTTCAGTTAATTCCTTGGTGACATACACTTGGTCTTCCGAAATGCCTTGCTCGCATTCCGAAATCAACTCGTAGGTTCCGTTGGTGAGTGTAGTCGAATCTACATGATATACAGTGATTTGAAGCAATGGTCGTTGATTTAAGAATTTTACTTCATGATAAAGTTGCAATCTAATAAGTTAATTAACCTTTTCTATTTGCAGTCATTTATCAAGTATTAACTTACATTACTTAACTTCATTAAATGACATGTGGAGTTACTCTAAATAATTAAGCTAATTACATTAAGTAGTATTGGAAAAGATCCTAATTTATTTATATCAGAAGTTCTATACTAGATCTTGTGTTGAAATTTTGTGAACATATTACACTACTCAAAAGTAACACTCTAATTTAATTTCATAAATTTTCATAAATCAGAATTATTATTCATGAATTACCTTTGAATTTAAGCCTAAATTCATAACTTAAGCTACTTTATGCTACTGATGTTCAAACTTTTATCATGGATTACACATGCTGAAAGAAGGTTAAAGTAAAATTTTCAGCTACAAATACTAACAGATTCACTCTAGAATAAATCTTAAAGCTTTCATCAATTTGAAACAAAGATATTTGAATATAATAGTTAGGAAACAGTTCTAAGTCTACAAATTTTATATAGAGTAATACATGAGATACATATTCTATGTTTCAAATTTCAGCATCAGCAAAGCTATGGATCAAGAGATCTAATTAACACACCCATTTCCTAGTATTTATTCTAATTCAAAATATCCACTTATTCAGCTCAAGGTTATTACATAAAAGTTGTAGAGTTTACTTCAAGGATTCAAACAAAACTAGTTTGACATTTTTTTGAATTTCCTATGAATTCTTTCAAATTTCTAAAGATCACTGATTTTGAATTGAGGGGAGGGACTGGAATCGTGCAACCAGACCCTCAGAAAGATTTAAATCAAAGCAATTGGGTCCTGGGCTCATCGGGGAAGAGAGCCGAGACCTGCCGGCTAAATTCCGGCGACGGTGGTCGCCGGCGGCGAGGGGGAACCGGTTAGGAAGGGTCAGGGGATTAGGGCGGTCCTCGATGGGGGTGATGTGATGGTCGGGATTGACTGGAGGGGGCGGAACGATGGCGACCCGAAGCGGCGGCAATGGAGCTCGACTACAGCAGCGGTGTTCCAGCGTGGCGGCTCACCGGCAACGGTCCAGAGGTTGGTAAAAAGCTCCAGGGGAACAAGGCGGTTCAATTGATCACCTTCGCGAGGGTTGAGGTGGTCGGAAAGATGGGTTCCCACGGCAGACCGAGGCGGCGGCGGAGAGGTCGACGGCAACGGCAATGCTCCATTGATCAACGTCGGCGAAGGTCCTGCGCACGAGCATTGGTGAGCCACGGGTGATGCACTGCTGTATTCAATTAAAGCTAATAGCTACGGGAAGGAGATGACCAATGGTGACCGTGATGACGGCGGAGGAGAAGAACACCGGCGATCATCGGGAAGGTGAAATTGGAGCCCAAAAGTAGTCGAGTGAAGGGCGGTGAGCTTCATGGGATCATAGCGAAGCTAGAGGAGGGGCTATCGTGGATCGGGAGGAGCTGTGGTGGTCTGCCCACGGTGAGCAGAGAGGTTGCCGGAGAAGAACTCGAGTGGCAACGGTGGATTCGAAGCTCGGTGTGGAATGTGACTGCAAGAGAGAGCGAAATGGAGGGAGGGGAAGCTACTGAATGTCTTAGACCAGCAAAGAAGGATGGGGGAGGCACGCACGGGCGCTAGCCACGACGGCAGTGAGGTGGCGGCCGGGTAGAGCTCGGGCAGAGGCGGGGCGACATGGAGCGCGTGGGAGAAGGCCAGAGGAGAAGAACTAGGGCGGCGGCTGGCTTGGGGGCGGTGCGTGGGAGTTGCCAGAGCAGAAGGTGGTGCCGGCAGAGCGGCAGCGGCGGTGAGCGGTGGCGGCCTGCGACGGCAAGCAGCTGCTGGCGGCTCGGCAGCGGCGTGGTGCGCTCGGGGGAAGCCAGCGGGGGAGGGCTAAGGCGGTGGCCGAGCTTGGGGGCGACGCGTGGAGGCCAGGAGAAGCAGGTGGGGGCCTCGAGTGGCGCGGCACGGCGGCCAGCGGTGGCGCTGCTGCGCGGCAGAGGGGAAGCAGAGGAAGAAGAAGGGGGAGAGGGCGCTAGGGGCTGAGTTGTGAACTTCAAAAACTCCAGGGGCCTCACTGTAATAAAAAATTTTCCACTATTCTAAAGCTCAAATGAGAAAATGGTCAAAATAGAAGTTGTAGAACTTTTCAAACCCTACAACTTTTATTTAGGGTTCAAATTTACAAACTCAAAGGATAGAGCTTTATTTTTGAACTATGGACTTAATTCAAACTCTTTAAAGTTTTTATCCTTACTAAGGTAAATTCCATGTACTTTTGGACTGAATTGCAAGTTTTATGTAATGTAATGATGACTAACACTTTTACACTTTAACCCCTAGTAAAAATTTAAAGTTACATTTGTAATTCAAATATTTTGCATAAAAGGACTCATACTTTTGAAAAATTACACATAAGTCCTTATTTCCACACATTCACTCAATTCAATACATACATTCCACATTCTTTCCTAATATTTTACAATTTTGACACCTAGAGTGTCACAGCTGCGGACTGCTCTAAAGAGCAGTTTAGCGAGTACCTTCTAGAGGCCAGACCTGTAGCTGAAAAAATAGTAGAGAGTGTAATACAGGATTGAGATATTGTAAAGACAAGTACAGGATTGAGATATATCTGTCAATGTTGTCCATACTATCATCGCCTTATGATTTCTGGATTGCCATCCACATTCATAGGCCAAGTAGTAGACACTACCCCTGGTGCAACGACCATGGAGTTAGTCAATATAGCTCCTCATGTGAGCCCATCCAACAAGTTAAATAAAATCCAACCGAGCGGATCTAACCTGTTAGGAAAAATGCGATCATCATCGCAACGACTGTCATGCTCATGGCAAGAAGTCGAAACTACCCCGAGTGCAGCGACTCTGGGAGTAGTCGATATAGCTCCTCATGTGAGCCCGTCCAACAAGTTAGATAGAATCCGATCGAGCGGATCTAACCTGTTTGGAAAAAATGCAATCATCACGATGACAGCTATGCTCATGGCAAGAAGTCGATTCATATAAAACATGAATGTGGCTATAGCCTCCGTATTTTAATAGAAAATTTACATTCCAGATTCTATGGCACATAGCCTCCAAATTGAATCGGAAGAAAACCACCTTGGCGCTCGAAGAACAGCTATCTCTGCGTGTCTTCTTGTGGGTAAAACTTGCGTAGGTTCTATACGTTCCAGAAATTTGGGACATCATGGCGCTCGGGGTATTGTAGTCGATAAGACCCTGGTCTTGTAATCTGCTTGATGATGAACAGTCCTTCCCACCTCGAATTGAGCTTGTGTAACCCTGACTCATCTTGGATGCGGCATAGGACCAGATCGCCTATACTGAACGACCGTTCTCTAACATTGCAGTCGTGAAATCGCCGGATTCCCTGTAGGTATCTAGCTGACTGAACAAGAGCAGTGCAGCGAGCCTCTTCGACAGAATCAAGCTCTAGCTGCCTTGCTTTGTCCGCCTCACCTTCATTGTACATTTCAACCCTTGGGGATTTCCACATGATATCAGCTGGCAAGATTGCTTCGGAGCCGTAGATAAGAAAGAACGGTGTTTGTCCTTTGGCTTTGGACGGCTGAGTCCTGAGCCCCTAGACAACATGTGGCAACTCGTGTATCCACTTTCCACCTTTCTTGCTGTTTTCATCATAGAGTCTTTTCTTGAGACCCTCGATTATCATGCCGTTCGCCCTCTCGACTTGACCATTGGCTCTTGGGTGTGCAACGGTGACGTATTTGACTTCAATGCATGCATTTTCACAAAACTCCTAGAACTGATTAGCCGTGAAATTTGATCCCAGACCCGTGATGATGGTGTTCGGGAAGCCAAAGTAATGCAGGATGTCGGAGATGAAATCAACGACTCTGTCTGGTGTGAGCTTGGTTATCAGCTTGTACTCGATCCACTTGGTAAACTTGTCAATTGCTGCCAATACATGGGTGAAACCACCTGGCGCCGTTGTAAGTGGCCCAATCATATCAAGGCTCCAACAGGCAAATGGCCAGGATGGTGGTATGGTGATAAGATTGTCGGCAGGGACATGAGATTGCTTGCCAAAGAATTGGCAGTTTTGGCATCTCCGCACAGGTCCTCAGCATCTGACGCTGCAGTGGGCCACCAAAAACAAGCTCTATATACTTTCCCAACTAGGGTTCTTGAAGCTGTGTGGTTGCCGCATACGCCCTCATGTATCCCCCGCAGTAAGTCGTAGCCATCTTCTCCCGTGACGCATTTCATGAGTACACCTGATCGTGCGCCATGCTGATAGAGTTTATTGTCGACTAGGACAAAACCTTTGCTTTTGCGCATGACGCGAGCTGCAGCTGCGCTTCTTGCGTCCATCCCCACTGGTAGTCTTTGGTCCCGGATGAAGTCGATATAAGTTTCTCTCCAGTCCACCCCGATCAAGCTTTTCAAGGCCGGAATCAGTGGTTATCTAAGGTGAGGACTTGATGGATGGCTGCTTCAGCTCCTGGACAAAAACTCTCGCTGGAACTTGTGCACGGGTGGATCCCAGCTTGGATAGTATATCTGTGCCGACATTGTGTTCCCGTATCACGTGATGAATCTCCAGTCCGGAAAATTTATTTTCCAGCCTGCGTACTTCTTGTATGTAGGCATCCATTGTCTCCTTGTTGCAGTCCCACTCTTTGTTGACTTGCTGAAAAACCAGAAGTGAATCGCCATATACAATTAGTCACTTGATGCCAAGTGATATCACCAAATGTAGCCCGTGAAGCAAGGCTTCATACTCGGCTTCGTTATTGGATACCTCCCAAAGGATTTGGAGGACATACTTCAATTGTTCGCCTTTCGGGGAAATAAATAGAACTCTAGAACCTCTGCCATCGAGCTTAAGAGATCTATCGAAATACATGATCCAGTACTCTGGCTTATCGACTGGAGTTGGAATTTGGTTCTATCTCCACTCAGCCATAAAATCGACTAGAGCTTGAGACCTTGATTGCAGTGCGTGGCTTGAAGTCGATTGACAAAGCCCCCAGTTCCACTGCCCACTTTGATATACATCCCGTGGTGTCCTGATTGTGTAGAATATCCACCAACGGAAAATCCGTAATCACAGTGATTTTGTACTCGTCGAAATAATGGCGCAGGTTTCTTGATGTAATCAGTATTACATATAAAAGTTTCTGAACTGCCTGGTATCGTACCTTAGATTCAGAGAGTACCTCGCTGACAAAGTACATGGGCCTCTGCACTGCAAACGCATGGCCCTCCTCGTTGTGCTCGACTACAATGGCACTGCTGACGACATGAGTTGTCGCCGCAATATAGAGTAGTAGATCTTCTCCCGGCAGCGGTGCTGTAAGGACCGGAGGTGACTGTAGGTGTTGTTTCAGATCCTGCAGGGCCCGCTCGGCCTCCTCCATCCACTAGAACTTGTCTTGGCGTTTCAAAGAGTTTGAAGAAGGGTAGTCCTCTCTCTCCGAGTCGGGAGATGAACCTGTTCAGGGCTACCATACATCCTGTTAGCTTCTGCACATCCTTAATTGTGGCCGGAGCCTCCATGTCAGTGATTGTGGCAGAACCAACCTGAATTACACCGGCTGAAGTATGCGAGTCCACTCTTGAGGGCTCCAACGTGCTTCAAACGGTATAATCCCTTGGCCTGTTGGGTAACGTCCCGATAAATCACCGAATGCAGGATCAAACAAGGTACCTCGCACGAAGGCGAGTCCAGAGATACAATTGCCATCACATTTTATAGCACAAGCAGATATATTACATGAGTGTTTAAAAGTAGCATCAGTTCCCAACTGATCAAAATTATTACAAAACAGTTTTAAGTTTCAAGTCATGGCAGCGGAGTTTTAACACGGGTACTGTACATGTCGCCAGTTCAGATATCATGCTAGCCCTGGCATGATATCATTCGGAGGGATCTGTGTTGGCCGGGGACAGGTCCCACTCCATGGACCAACCATCGAGCAGCAGGTAAGGCCATGGCATAGGCAGAGCTGGGTCGTCAGGGGGATTATCTGAACAAAAATTTCACAAGGCAAGACTGAGTATTCTAATACTCAGCAAGGCTTACCCGTTCATGGTATACTTAGCCATATAACTAGACTTATGACGGCTTTTCAGGTTTTGGGTAAAGTTTTCAGCTGAAAAGCAACAAAGAGTAGATCCTTAATTTCAACTTTTAGCTTTCAAGTTCTATGTAATTATTCATTCTAGATAAGCACCTATAGCTATTCAAGCATGGTAGAGTCTTTAGCCAAACATCATCTTTGATAATCATAAAGTTACTCTTGTTACTCTATGTGGCAAAGGGATCAAGCAGTCTCAATTTCCACGAGAAACGGATGATTCCTAAATCAAATTTTAGCCTTGCAAGGGTAAACCTAACTCACATACTTGGAACTTTCAGAGATCGTTCCGAAGCAACCATTTGCCTTTCATTTTGACTCGTGGATCAGAGCCACCACAAGCGACTGCAGGACCATACGCACATCCAATGTGTAGGACGTATGCCTGTAGAGCGACTACACGGCCATACTCCTGGTTGCCCTGCAACACGTATTCCCACACGTCGAATCAAGTAATAGGAAAAACCAAATACGAGTGGTGGGAGGTATGTCCACTCCTCGGGCCGATTGGTTACTAGGCTTACCGCTTACCATATTTCGCGGCATGTGGCTAGTACATTCAAACGCTTAACCACTGCTACCACACACTGCGACCTTATCAAATTCACCAACACAGACGGGGCATCATCTCAACCATGATACCTTACATAAGTCCCGTCCGTCATCCTTATCATGATTACAGGAATGTAAACATTGCAATTCCTATATCGCGCGAGTGACAGGAAATCACCCGACTTTTACCGGTCCTATTAGCAGAGCGGCTATTCAGACTCAAGTGCTAGTATTCAATACATTAGTTCCTAGGAAAATGTAACTAGGGTTTTTCATACAACTCCTAAGAACGTAATGCATAGATAGGTAGAAATAATATAGATTGCAGTGTAAATAAAGTAGGGGTTATGTCCGGGGCTTGCCTTCTTGAGTGGGGTTGGGGGCAGGAGTATCAAAGTTTTTCGAACTTTGGTTCGGAGCTTCAGTTAGATTTCTGACAGTGTTCCCAGGGTCTTCAGAAAGCTCTACTTCTTGTTCCGGGATTAGTTCGTAGTCTCCGTCGGTGAGAGTCGTCGAGTCTATATGATATGCAAAGTTATAATTTAAGGGATGCATATACTTTTATTTTATTTCACGATAAAGTTGCAATCCAACGAAAATATAATTAACTTATTACTCATATCATTTATTTTTCTACCAGGCAGTCATTTATCAGGTGTATATTAACTTAATTAGCGTCATTAGGCAACATGTCCAAATAAATTACTATAGCATCGGGTTGAAATTTCTATCAATTATAGATTAATTTATATTCAAATTATTGTCAATTTATTAGGATTTTATTTCTATAGGAATTGTGTTTATAAGGATAATTAATAATAAAGCTAACTTATGTAGGTAGTATTTAGATCTATATGCACATGTAAGACTTTATCCTAGCTTTCTGTGTATGGATTACACCACTCAAATCCAACATTTCAAAATAATATCATGATTTTTGAGCATTTAGAACTACACATATTAAATGCATTAAATCATCTAAGCTTTATTTAAGTTTAAACCTAAACATTACAAAAGTATTATATAAGCAATAGGTTAAATATTTTTCCTAAGTCCTACATGTTAAAGCAAAACTAACACATTTGAGTTTACATTTTTACCATTTTTCTGCTAATTATTATGCATTTTCTTAGCCTACAACTACTTAAAATTAGCATTTAAATTAGAGCACAAACTACTTAGAAACTAAAAATCAATCCATAAGGAAAATTGTAGACCTTAGAATATGTGGCAGAACCAACCTGAATTATACCGGCTCAAGTACGTAAGTCCATTCCTGAGGGCTCCAACGTGCTTCAAACGGTATAATCCCTTGGCCTGTCGGGTAACGTCCCGATAAACCACCAAATATAGGATCAATAAGGTTACCTCACACGAAGGTGAGTCCAGAGATACAGTCACCGTCACATTTTACATCACAGGAAATCACAGTACAAGAGTTTCCAAAAGCAGTACAAAGTTTCAAATTTAGAGAAAACCTTACAAACTGTTAAAGTTATGGTTTTGGCAGCGAAAAACATACGCGATGATCTACAGCACGTCATCAAGACGGATGTCATGCTAAGCCCGGGCACGACATCACTTGATATCATCAATGTTGGCCGAGGACGGATCCCATTCCACGGACCAACCATCTGGAAGAGCACAGGGCCAAGGCAAGGGAAGAGTAGGGGATTCAAAGACTTTACCTGAAAAACAAGTTACTAGCAAGACTGAGTATACTAATACTTAGCAAGGCTTACCTGGGTTTGGGTATACTTTAGCCCATAACTAGACTCATGAAGGCATTATAAAGGTTCTGGGTTTATTTTTAGCTGAAAAGCAACAAAGAGTATAACCTACTTTCAAGTTTTAGCTTTTAGATTCTAGTTTGATTAGCCATTCTAGGTAAGCACCTATACTAAACAAGCAAGATATAGATTATCATCCATCAAGATTATTCCATCAACAATTACACTTTTTACTCGATGTGGCAGAAGGAATAAGCAGTCTCAATCCTCGTGAGAGGCGGACGATCCGAATCGAATTTAACCTTGCAAGGTAAACCTAACACACACGCTTGGAACATCTATAAAATGTTCCGAAGCAACCGTTTGCCTTTCATTCCGGATCGTGGGCAGGCCACCACAAGCGACTTGCAGGACCGTACGCACATCACTCGTGCAAGACATACGTCTGTAGCGTGACTACAAAACCCGTATTCCTATCTGCCATGCAGAACGTACTCTCACAGGTCGGTGCGTGAAAGAGACCAAATTAATTGAGTGGTGGAAGGTATGCCCACTTGCCGGGCCGATTGGTTACTAGGCTTACCGCTTACCATATTTCGCGGCATGTGGCTAGTACTTTCAAAAGCTTAGCCACCACTACCACACATTTTGACCTTAAAGCTTTTATCAAAACGGACAGGGTAAAACCTCAGGTCATGATACAGCACATGACCCTGTCCGTCATCCTTATAGTGGTTGCAGAATTGTAAACAAGCAACTCCTATATCGCGCGAGTGACAGGAAATCACCCGACTTTTACCGGTCCTATTTAGCAGAGCATCTAAACGACTCGGGTACAGTACATTGGATTCCTAAGATATCATGCAACTAGGGTTTCATTACAACTCCTAGACTTAATGCAAGATATAATATAAATAGACATAGATTGCAGTGTAAATAAAGTAGTGGGATATGTCCGAGGCTTGCCTTTACTGGTGGGACTGAAGTCAGAAATGTCAATATCTTCCGAACTTTGGTTCGGGGCTTCAGTTAATCCCTTGGTGACGTTCATTTGGTCTTCAGAAACATCCTCTGCAGACTTCTGGGAGATCTCGTAGGTACCGTTTGCAGAAGTAGTCATATCTACATGCAATGCAACATTACATTCAAGTGTGCACACAAAACTATTTTGCTTCATAACAAAGTTGCAATCCAACACTCATTCACATATTACTCATATAACAATCAAGAAGATCTGATCTAAACTTAGACAGAGCTTTAGGAGGACAACTAATTAGATTCGGCTACTTGTTGAAGATTACAACAGAGCCGATTGGAACATAGGGGTTTAGCCGATTGATGAGTGCATCGGGTTCCTAGATGATCGATGAAAGCATTGATTACTTCAGCAGAGGGGTGATTCCTAAAGCAGTTGTGTCTTAATTGAGATATGCTTAAGTGTTATTCTAGGTAACTAGGTGTGGTTGTATCAGCTTGATTACGTCAGCACAATAATTGAGTGACGTACAGTCGATTGGAGTGTGGTTGAGGATATGTGACCGATAGATATATAACCGATTTCTCAGCCGATAAATCGGCTGATAGAAGTGTGTGGATAAGGATAGGAAAACTAAGGATTGATCGGCTATATTTAACCGATATGGGAAAACGACTAGAATCGGCTTGGATCAGCCGATAGCAAGAGTCCTAAGATTGTGTGTGCATCTCTGATACATCGACTATGTGCAGCCGCTGTAGGACAGAACAAAAGAGTGGTATTGGCGGTAGCTGATATTAGAAAGATAACAACCGTATCAGCTAACCAACCGATGGTAGAAACATATAAAAAAAAATGCATCGGTTGACAGTTGTTACACAGAAACATCATAGACTCAAAGGAAACGGATGCTTAGCGACTGAGTTGATAGCCGACGCTGAAGCATAGCTGCCGAGATGTATTAGCTGAGCAGCAGATACACACAAACTAACAGGGATCCTTTTACGAAAAGGATCTTAAGGAAAAGGCAATCAAGAAAAGGTTAAAGTCTTGATGGCAGGGATAAGAGCACTCATATGAAAGGATTAACTAAACATCACACATCTCTATTTAAGACATATATCCTATGATTACTTTTCAGCTATATCACATGCATATAACACAAGGTACAAGTAAATCATTCATTCCCTAATATTTAACCTAGACCACAAATCAAGACTTTCAATTCAAGGGCACAACATAAAACTTGTAAACGTTCACTGATTTGAAAATAAAGAAAGCTTTGGAAATTTTACAAATAACATCCTAGAACTTTTTAAATTAAAGCAATTAAGTCCCTGGTTGGGGAAAACAGATAACAGGAAGATAACGACGATATTCCGGCAAAGGAATCGCCGGCATTAAGAAGATTCAGTGAATCAGGGCAAACCTTGGGGTAGCCTTGGTTATGAAGGAGAAGAACAGATGGAAAGTGAACTCCCGCGGCGAACAAGATCGGCGATAAGATGAGTTCGACGGTGACGAGATTCCGTGGGTGACGAAGAAGTTTGCTAGGGAACTGTAGTGGGTGAAGAATAGCCGGAGAGGTATTCCCCATGGTGATCCGTGGCGACGATAGTCGGCTTTGCCACGGCGACGATGTTCTGGGGAAGGGATCCGAAGAAGCTCGATAAAAGGGTTCACGAGCTTTCTGGAGGTGTTGTGGTCTTGCTCGGACAATCGACGAGGAATGGGAGCTGCTGGACGTTGTGGACTTATGAGACGAGACGATGGAGCCGGATTGTTTCGCTATAACAACTCCTCCGCGAACCTCAGGGTTTTCCTGCTCACGGCTAAGCTTCCACTGCTCACGCGCGTGTGCTGCAGAAACAAGGTCGGCACACCCGCGTAGCCTCCTGCAGGATTGACGCGCCCGGTCGCATCTCCTGCACACTGTTCCTGTACTGCTCTCACATCACTAGCCCTTAACCTGCTCGCGCGTGGCCCGTTGCCTTGCACGCGCACTCGCCTGCGGAAACGAGCCGAGTCGGCCACCGGTGGAACACTCTCGCTCGCATCCGCGGACGTGCTAGTCCAAATCCGTTCGGACCTTCACCTTCGCTTCGCCGCCTTTCCTCCGGCTCGCCGTGCCATAACCGCCTCTCCGCCTCCGCAAGAATGAAGGGAGCTCACCGTGCTATGACCGTCGCCTTTGACCCGTGCTGCTCGTGCCGTCGCGGTCCCCACGGCCTGGGCTCGCTCTCGTCAGTCCAGCTCCCGCACGCCAGCCACTTGCCTCCGCCTAAATCCGCTCCTGTGCTCCAACGCCGTGGCCGTTCACGCACGCTAACGCCTGGGCCGCAACTGCCAGCCCCGCAGCCGTCGCCGCAGCTCCTGTTTCGCGTTGGTGCCACTCCGCTCATGCGCCCGCGCTACCTGCGCGTCCTGCCTCAGCTCCCATGGCCCGCCTGTGCTGCGCCACCACGCCACGCCTGAGCCGCTCGCCACGGGCTGCAGCCGCCCGTGCGCCTGGATCCACCTTGCCTGCTGCCACAGCCATTCCCGCTTGCGCCACGCCGCAGTCACCCGTGCGCCAGCGCCTGCTCGCACGAGCGCTTCTGCAGCCGCCGCTCGGGCCCACGCCGAGCCGTCCCCGCCTGTGCGCTGCCTGCCAGTTGCCCAGCGCCCCGCTCCGCCTGAGCCGAGCTGCTCCGCGTTGCGCCAGCGCACCTGCGCGCTGCCGCTCCGACGCCTGGAGCCGGCTCGCCCGCTGCCGCAGAAGCGCGCCACCCAGCTCCTGCTCCCTCGCGCCGCATGCGCCAGCGCCTGCCACCGCGCTGCGCCAGCCTCCGCCCGAACCCGTGCCGAGCCGCCACTGCTCGCCAGCTCCTGCACCGTGCCCGAGCCGCGCCCACGTGCTTCCGCTCGCGAGCCGCCGCGCCGGCCCGCGCGCCGCATCCGCACACCAGCCCGCGCCCGCACCTGCGCCAGGCCTGCACGCCGCCGGAGCCGCACCGGGCCGCCGCCCTATGCACGGCCGAGCAGGGTGGAGTAGAGGGAAAGAAGCAGGGGGAATTCCCCTGGACAGAGGCGCCGCCGGCCAAGGAACAAAGAAGCGCCAGGGAGAAGATAAGGCAGAGAGAGAGAGAAAGAACAGAGGAGAAAGGGAAAAAGAACGTCCCAAGGACTTATGCGTAATTTTAGAAAATTTTAGGGACCTTTTTGTAAAGCATAAATTCCCATTAATCTAAAACCCGAATGAAGAAATGCCCAAAATGAAAGTTGGAGAGTTTTTCAAACTCTACAACATTGCTTTAGGGCCCAAGTTCAAAAACTCAAAACTTGCATTTTTACATGTGAATTTTTGAACAAAAATTGGATTTGAATTACTTTTGTCCTAAAGAGTGTAACTTTATAAAATTCAGGACCTAAATGCAAGCATTTATGACACGTCATGATGACGGGATAGACTCGTCATAATGATTGGATAGACATATCATGATGACTTGCACTTTTTACACTTTAGCCCTGAGTAATTTTGAAAGTTACTTTTGTAAACCAAATACTTGCATAAAAGGACTTGTACTTTTATAAAATTACATAAACACCCTTATTTTTACCATTTTACCCGAACTTTTACACAATTCAACACATGCATTTCTAATGCAACTTTTTGGATAAATATATATTTTTACAAGACATAAAGTAAGAAAAACATGTTTACAAAACCACCTTTCACTTATTTTGAAATTACCCTTATCCAAATACATTTTGCAAAAACAACCCTAGGTTTTTCTGTAATTACAAAAATACCCCTTTTTACTTGCACTTTAAATTTTCAAAAGCTTCACGCAAACACACACAAGCTTTACACAAACAAACACATACTTCACACTAACAAATTATAAGCCTAGCTTACAAATAATTGAACTGTCACAGAATAAGGAGCCCAACAAATTTTAGTTTGCATTTTTATGATTTTTCCTTGAATTGATATGGAATTTTAGAGTTGACGGCACAAATAACACAAGGGGGTCCTTAGGGCACTATTCCTATGAGTCACAGGCTTTGCAGATAGCCCCCTGGGCTTTCGAGTCTTCCAACCCGTGGTCCTTAGCCGGGGTCAGAGGGGGAGGTAGGGATTTCACCGGCCTGTTCTGGCGACGGTGATCGCCGGCGGCGAGGGTGGAGGGGTGGGAAAGCATCACTGAGTTCTCGCGCACCTGGGGGCGGTCGGGATTGGGTCGGGGTGGCTTGCTGCGGCGGCGTGACGAGGGCAGTGCGGCCAGCGGCGGAGATGAATGGCGGGAGCGGTGCTCCGGTGGTTGGGGGTGGCGAGGAAGTAGTCGAGGAGCTTCAGGGCGATGTGGAGAAGCTCGGGGTAGAGGCAATTGGGGTCGAGGAGGGTCGTAGAGGTGTGCTCCACGGTGGGCAGAAAGCGGCGGCGGGTGGAGATCGCCGGCACACGTCGGGGAGCCGGTGGGGTGCACTAGGGGATCAATTGAGGGGTTGCAGAGCTTCACGGGGTCACAAGGGAACTGGCTGGGGGGTTGTCGTGGTGCAGGGTTAGCTGAGGCGGCCTGTCCACGGTGAGCAGAAGGTGGCGGCGGAGCTCGTGCTGGCCGGAGCTGTGGAAGACGAGGCTTGGGTGCGTGAGGATGAAATTGAACGGGCTGGAGAGCACCAGTGGGTCACTGTGGTGCTCTAGCAGCGCTAGATTGGGGTTCAGAGGGAGTGAGGGTGGCTGACGATGGTGGGCAGTGGGGGCGGCAGAGGTCCGGTGAGGAAGTGAGCTCGGGGAAAGGAAAGTGCGGTGGAAAGGAAGTGCGGCAACGAGTAAACAAGATCACGGAGTAGTCGTGGGGCGTGTTTTAAGACCAGGAACGGTGCTACGGGTGCTAGCAGGAGCTGGCAATGACAGCGAGGGCGTGGCGGCCGGTGGTGGCTCGGGAATGCGTGGCGCGAGCAAAGGAGGGCAGCAGGGGAGGGGAAGAGGGCCGGGGAAGGGAGAGGACGACGCGTGGAGGTCGATGCAGCAGGAGGTGGAGCGGCGGCGGCGGCAGAGCGGCAGCCTGGGGCGAAGCACTGCGCCGGCGGCAGGAGGGCAGAGCAGAGCACGTGCCCGAGGAAGAAGAAGAGAGGGAGGGGGTCCGGGGGGCCTGTTTGAAAATTTTAGAAATCTCAGGGACCTCTCGGTAAACTAAAATTTCCCACTGATGTAGAAGTCTAATGAGAAAATGCCCAAAATGAAAGTTGGAAAGTTTTTCAAACCCTACAACTTTGAGTTAGGGTTCAAGTTCGAAAAGCCAAAGCTTGTAACTTTACATGTTAAATTTTGAGCAAAGGTGGAATTTGAATTACTTTTGTCCTTACTAAGATGGATTTGATGTAATTTTGGGTATGTTTACAAGTTTTCATGTGATGTCATGATGACTTGCATCCTTACATTTTGGCCCTAAGTAACTTTGAAAGTTACTTTTATATTTCAACAGTTTTGCACAAAAGGACCCATGATTTTTATTTTAATCACATCTAGGTCCCTGTTTTCATACAAAGGCCCATTTTGCATAGAATTCAACCAATCTTTTGCACTTTCTTTCCTATGGTGATATAAATTTGACACCTAGTGTCACATTTTTCCTAGGTTTTGATGCTATCTCCCATTCTTACCCAATTATGACTAAAGCGCCTATATTTTATAGAATTACAATTATACCCCTATTCCTTTGTACTACACACATACACCATAGCAAGCATACACTTTTTACACTAAAATCTAGTGTCTATATTTCTAATTACCTGAATGTCATAGTGATGGCCGTGATCTTCACAGGATTGGCTTCAATTCCCCAGTTGCTAACGATGAATCCGAGCAATTTCCCTGATGGTACTCTGAAAATGCACTTTGTTGGGTTGAGCTTCCACCAAAACTTGCGTAAAGTGCTGAACGTCTCTTCCAAGTCTGCAATCAAGTCGTCGGGATTTCTGATCTTGATGACCATGTCATCCACGTAGGCCTCAACATTCCGATGCAGCTAATCAGCGAAGCACATCTGGATTGCGCGTTGATTGGTTGCTCCATCATTTTTCAACCCGAAAGACATAGTCTTGTAGGCGTATGTCCCGAATGGGGTGATAAACGCGGTCTTTAGTTGATCTTCCTCCTTGAGCATGATCTGATGGTACCCCGAATAGCAGTCAAGGAAGCAGAGGAGTACACAACCCGCCGTCAAGTCGACAACTTGATCAATGCGCGGTAACCCGAAGTGATCCTTTGGGCAATGCTTATTGAGATCAGTGTAGTCAACGCAAAATCTCCATCCATTGTTCTTTTTCTTTACAAGGATGGGATTAGCTACCCACTCTGGATGGATTACTTCTTTAATGAAGCCAGCCGCTAGGAGTTTAGCTATTTCCCTTTTGATTGCCTCTCATTTGTCTTGAGCAAACCTGCGAAGGCGTTGCTTGTTGGGCATAGCCTGTGCGTGTACATTTAGACTATGCTCGATCAGTTCCTTGGGCACCCCTGGCATATCCACTGGTTTCCATGCGAATATGTCTCGGTTAGCCTGAAGAAAACTGACGAGCGCGATTTCCTATTTCTCATCTAAGTCTGCACCGATGACAGCGGTCTTAGATGAGTCGCCCTCCTGGAGCTGGATCATCTTGAGGGCTACATCGCCGGTCGACTGGATGCTCGACTTGCTGGCCTTCCTCGTAGGGATTTCCAGCCCGGCTTGGGAGAGTTGTTGCACGGCCGCGAGTACTTCTCCTGAAGCATCTGGCACACGCGTAGTCGAAGCGTACTGGATGGCCTCCTGGTTGCAATCATATGATTTCTTCAAGTCACCTCGGAGAGTGAGTACCCTACTTTGCCTTGGCATCTTGAGAAGTAAATAAACGTAATGCGGCACAGCCATGAATTTGGCCAGTGCCGGTCTGCCTAGTATGGCATGATATGAAGATTCAAAGTTCGCAACCTCGAATTTGATGAACTTCGTGTGGTAGTTCTCCCTTATGCCGAAGGTGACTGGAAGGTCCACCGTGCCAAGTGGATGCACTGCATTGCCTGGGACAATGTCGTAGAAGGGAGACTTGCTTGGGACGAGCATGTCCGTTAAGTCCAAGCCCATCTTTCTCAAAGTGCTGGCGAAGATGAGGTTGAGACCACTTCCGCTGTCATACTCTGGTGAGCTTGACTTCTGCCACCACCAGGTCCAGGACCAGGGGGAATTTGCCGGGCTCCGAGAAGATAGTCCACTGATCGTCTCGTGAAAATCAGATGGGGACCTCCGACCACCGGAGTGGTCATGGTACCACCGGCTCGACGGACATGATCTCTCGGAGAAGCAATTTTTGTTCCCTCCTGGAACTGATCTCTTCATCACCTCCGAAGATGACGTTGATGGTTTTCGAGGCATCTTGGAACTTCGCATTGTGCGATTTTTCCCCTTGGTCATCCTCTTCGGGCTCTTTATCCACTGGGTTGTTCTTCTTGTTGCTGCTAGGTTTGCTTTATGTCCTCCGGAGGTGGAAGCAATTGATTGCCACATGATTGGCACCTGGATGCCATGGGCATTTCTTCTGCAAGAGTTTTTTGAACTCCTCCTGCATCATTGTCTTCCTACCTCGCGAAGCACGATCCACAGCCACGATGAGGTCATCTGGCTTGCGCTTTCGGGATGGACCCGAGTAGTCCCGCTGGCTCTTGTCAGTACGGTTGTCACTTGTGCGCCTTAGGTTGTTGTCATTGCGCCTCGGGAACCGCTCTCGCATCTTTTCCTCTTGCTCGGACCAGTCGTGCATCATGTCATGAAGTCCTGCAATGGTTTTTGGTCTGTTCCGCCCAAAGTCTCTATAGATGCCTGGGTCGGTGATGCCATTGTAGAAGCAATGGTGGCTCGCACATCGAAGAAACGGCGTGTGTATGACCGTAGGAGCTTGTTGCGTACCTGTTTACACTGAGTAAGGTCATTGTGGCAGAACCAACCTGAATTATACCGGCTCAAGTACGCGAGTCCAATCCTGAGGGCTCCAACGTGCTTCAAACGGTATAATCCCTTGGCCTGTCGGGTAACGTCCCGATAAACCACCGATACACAGGATCAAATAAGGTTACCTCACACGAAGGTGAGTCCAGAGATACAATCACCCTCACATTTTACATCTCAGAGACTTACATTACAAGAGTTTCCAAAAGAAATACGAAGTTTCAAATCCAGAGAAAAGATTACACACCGTTAAAGCTATGGTTTTTGGCAGCGGAAAACATACGCGATGATCTACAGCACGTCGACAAGACGGGTGTCATGCTAAGCCCGGGCACGACATCACTCGATATCACCAGTGCTGGCCGGGGACGGATCCCATTCCACGGACCAACCTTCTGGGAGAGCACAGGGCCAAGGCAAGGAAAGAGTAGGGTCTTCAAGACATGACCTGCAAAACATATAACTAGCAAGGCTGAGTATACTAATACTCAGCAAGGCTTACCCGGGATTGGGTATACTTTAGCCCATAACTAGACTTATGGAAGCTTGAAATGGTTCTGGATTTAGTTTCAGCTGAAAAGCGATAAAGGTAGATCCTTAATGTCAACTTTTAGCTTTCAAATTCTATGTGATTATTCAATCTAGATGAGCACCTATAGCTATTCAATCATGGTAGAATCTTTGGTCAAACATCATCGTTGATAATCATATGATTGCTCTTATTACTCAATGTGGTAAAGGGGGTAAGCAGTCTCATTCATCGTGAGAGGCGGACGATTCCTGAATCGAGATTCAACCTTGCAAGGTAAACCTAACTCACACGCTTGGAACACCACAGGGTCGTTCCGAAGCAACCGTTTACCTTTGATTCCGACTCGTGGATCAGATCCACCACAAGCGACTGCCGGAACATACGCACTCCCAAAGTGCAGGACATACGTCTGTAGCGCGACTACAAAACTCGTATTCCTGGTTGCCCTTGCAACACGTATTTCCTCAATTGAACATAAGTAACCAGAAGAAGCAAAACGAGTGGTGGGAGGTATGTCCACTCCTCGGGCCGATTGGCTACTAGGCTTACCGCTTACCATATTTCACGACATGTGGTTAGTACTTTCAAACGCTTAACCACCGCTACCACACGCTGCGACCTTATCCAATTCAACAATAAAGACGGGGTATCACCTCAACCATGATACCTCATAAAACTCCCGTCCGTCATCCTTATAGTGATAACAGAAATGTAAACATTACAACTCCTATGTCGCGCGAGTGACAGAAAATCACCCGACTTCTACCGGCCCTATTAGCATAGCAGCTAGCCGGACTCAAGTGCTAGTATTCAATACATTGGTTCCTAGGAGAATTCAATTAGGGTTTCAAGCAATTCCTAAAAACTTAATGCATAGAATACGTAAATAGATATAGATTGCAGTGTAATAAAAATAGTAGGTTATGTCCAGGGCTTGCCTTTACTGGTGGGTCTGAAGTCAGTAAGTCAACATCTTCCGAACTTTGGTTCGGGCCTTCAGATAATCCTTTGGTGATGTTTATTTGGTCTTCAGGAAAATCCTCCGCCGACTCTGGGGAAATCTCGTAGATACCGTTGCTGAAGTAGTCGTGTCTACATGTAATGCAACATTACACTCAAGGTGTGCACATAAAACTATCTTATTTCACAATACAGTTGCAATTCAGCACTCATTTAACATACTATTCATATAACAAACACAAAGATCGGAAACTAACTTTGGTGGAGCTTTAGGAGGATAACTAATTAGAATCGGCTACTCGTTGAACATTACAATAGAGCCGATTGGAACAATAGGGGTTTAGCCGATGGAAAGGTGCATCGGTTTCCTAATTGATTGATGAAAGTATCGATCACTTCAGCAGAGGGATGATTCCTAAAACAGTTGTCTTAATTGAGATGTGCTTAAGTGTTACCCTAGGTAACTAGGTGTGGTTATATCGGCTCGATTACGTCAGGGCAATAGTTGAGTGACATACAGCCGATTGGAGTGTGGTTAAGGGTAGGTGACCGATAGGTAGATAGTCGATTGCTCAGCCGATAAATCGACTGATGGAAGGGTGTGGATAAGGATGAGAGAACTAAGGATCGATCGACTGTGTTTGACCGATATGGAAAAGCAACCAAAATCGGCTTGGGTCGGCCGATGGTGAGAACCCTAAGATTGTGTGTGTCTCTCTGATACATTGACTCTGTGCAGTCGATATAGAACAGAACAAAAGAATTGTATCGGCAGTAGCCAATACTAGAAAGGTAACAACTATATCAGCTAATCGGTCGACGATAGAAGTATCGACTAACAGCTGTTACACAGAAACATCCTAGACTCAAGGAAAGCGGATGCTTAGCAGCTGAATTGATAGCCAACGCTGAAGCATAGCCGCAGAGATGTTTTGGCTAAGCAGCAGACGCACAAGAACTAACGGGGATCCTTATACAACAAGGAACCTAAAGAAATAGCAATCGAGACGGGGACAATGTCTTAATGGCAGGGATATAAGCACTCATATGAAAGGATTAACGAAACATCACATATTTCTATTTAAGATCTATATTCTATGGCTTATTTTTTAGTTATAACACAAGCATACAATATAAAGCACAACAAAACATTCATGCCTTAACATTTGACCTAAACCACACATCAAAGACTTTCACTCAAGATCACAACATAAAACTTATAGGTTTTGACTTAGGGTTTCAAACGAAACTGATTTTACATTTTTATGAACTTCGTATGAAAATCTATGAAATGTAGAAGTTCATCGATTTGAAATAAAGAAAGTTCTGGAAATCTTACAGAAAACACCCTAGAACTATCTAAAACGTAGCAATCAAGTCCCTGGTCCGGGAAAACAGATAACAGGATGTTAACGATGATATCCCGGCAAAGGAATCGCCGGCATTAAGAAGATTCAGTAGGTTAGGGCAAACCTTGAGGTAATTTCGGATGTGGAGGAAGAGTGGGTAAAAAGTGAATTGCCGTGCTTGGTTGCATCGAGGCTCCTCCGAGCTCGTCACGCCTAACTGCCGCCTTCGCTCTATAACTTCTCCTTCCGACTTGCCGCACCATAAGCGCTTCTCCGCCTCCACGAGGATCGAGGGAGCTCACCGTGTGTGGTTCCTCTGAGCTCACCGCATCCGGTCGCCACCTCCACACATCATCGCTCTGTACGTCGTCGCCCTGCATGGTTATTCTTCTTCCTCTTGTTGCCGAGCCCGCACTCGCCTCGGCCTGGCCGCGTCGCAGGTCCCTCCGCGGCCGTCCTCGCCTAGGTACTGCCGTGCGTGACCTCGTCGCCCTCCGTGCGGGTCTGTCCTGAGCCCCCACACTTCAGCTCCATCCGCGCATCTCCGCGCTAACAACGCCGCGCGCTGCCATGCCTCCACGCGCTTCGATCCGTCGCTCCAACGCCTGATGCCGCACCGCTTGCCTGCCCAAATCCAGTCCCCGCTCTTGCCCGCTCATGCGTGCTTGTTCGCACTGCTGTTACTCCACTCGTGCGCCTAAGCCGCTTCGCTCCAGCACCGCCCGCGATCCGCTCCTGTGTCGCCACCGCGCACACCTGCTGCCACGCCACATCTGCTCCACGCTGACCCGAGCCGCTCACGAGTTTGCGTCACACCCTCACGCTGCCAGCTTGCAGGGCACGCGCGCGTCTGCTCCTGGGTCGAGCCGCGCCCACTTCCTGCGCGCCAGTGCGCCTTCACTCGCCCGCGCGCACGCGTTCGCTCCCGTGCACCTCCACGCCTCCCGCGCACGCTCCGCGCTCCTGCTGTCGTGCACGCCCGAGCCTTCCCCGTTCCACTCACCACCGTGCGCCATCTCGGGCCACCTGCTCCTACCCAGCTCCCACACCTGCCTCCTCGCGCCCGCGTCCGCCTGCACGCCGCTGCTGCCTGGCCAGCCTCCGCCCGAGCCCGAGCCGCTCGCTCGGCTCCGCCCTGCGCCGCTTGGGCTCTGGCCGCCCAGCGCCTCCCACGCGCGCGGGCCGCTCGCCCGCCGCCGAGCCGAGCCGCCGCGTCGCGCCTGGTGCCTGCTCCGCGCGCGCCCCCGGCTCCCGCCGCCAGCCGCGCGCTCCTCTGGCTCCCGCCGCCGGCCGCACGGCCTGCTGCCGCCTGATGCAGGAGAGGAAAAGAAAGAGAGAGAGAGAGAGGATACGGATCGGGACTGTGCTGCCGGTGGACAAAAGAAAGAAGGAAACACCAGGGAAGGATAAGGAAGAACAGAGGAGAAGAAGAAAAGTAACTTCCCAAGGACTTATGCGTAATTATAGAAAATTGCAAGGACCTATCTGTAAAACAAAATTTCACATCGATCTAAAACCCTAATGAAGAAATGCCCAAAATGAAAGTTGGAGAGTTTTTCAAACTCTACAATATTGCTTTAGGGCTCAAGTTCAAAAACTCAAAATTTACATTTTTACATGTGAATCTTTGAACAAAAGTCGGATTTAAATTACTTTTGTCCTAAAGAGCGTAATTTTATAAAATTCAGGACCTAAATGCAAGTATTTATGACACGTCATGATGACGGGATAGACTCGTCATAATGACTGGATAGACATGTCATGATGACTTGCACTTTTACACTTTAGTCCTGATTAATTTCGAAAGTTACTTTTGTAAATCAGAAACTTGCATAAAATGACTTGTACTTTTATAAAATTACATAAACACCCTTACTTTTACCATTTTACCCCAAACTTTTTACACACTTCAACACACACATTTCAAATACAACTTTTAAATAAACATACATTTTTTTACAAGGGATAACATAAGAAAAATATATTTACCAAAACCACTTCTCACTTATTTTGAAATTACCCTAATCCAAATACATTTTGCAAAAACAACCCTAGGTTTTTCTGTAATTACAAAAATACCCTTTTTATTTGCATTTTAAATTTTCAAAAGCTTCACACAAACATACGCAAGCTTTACACTAACAAGCACAAACTTCACACTAACAAATATGTGTCTAGTTTACAAACACATGAACTGTCACAGCCATGACGAGTACCTACGCGGATGATCGCCTCTTGGAAGTCGATCGAGTTTTTGCTGAGGCTCTCCAGCCTTGTGAGCAACGCAGGATCCAAAGCCATCGGGAAGTGGATGACCTTGGTGATGTTGGAGCCTCCTGCGACTTCTATGGCGGTGGAGTAGCATCGCAGCCATTGCTAGGGAGCTTGTTTGCCGTCGTACTTGGTGATCCTATTATCACCATAATTTAGGCGGGCCAGAAAGGTGGGCCATAGAGTAAGATGGGTTTGAAGGATAGTTATAATGGGCTTGCGGATCGGACCCTTTGCAGATGTTTTGGGCAAAGGTTGGCCGTGTATCTAGATAGGAATGTTTGTTTAAACGATTTAGATAGAGATAGCTAAGATTTGTGTTGTGATTGGTTAGGAAAGGCAAGTCTATGGACTATAAATATGTATCTTGGGTAAACAATATAGGAATCAATCAATCATTCACCAACAACTCTCGTCGCATCGCCACCCCTGTTCTAGGGTTTCTCGGGTAAGCGCCATGTGGCCCTGATCACGCCCTGCGTGATCGGGGCAGCATCATTCTTAGTTATTTACTTTTCGTGTTTCTCATTCTGAAGTGTTGTTGATGACGAGTAACACCAGTTATTTTAGCGTTTACAGGGTAGCATCGGCTCTTTCATGCGTTAATTGTGCTTTGCTTGTTACCTGTAAACGTCCGGCTGCCCATGTACTCGGTCTCGGGTATAAGGGCGGTGCCTTGCTTTGTTCTTGTTTAGTAGATCCAATCTATTATGGTTAGTCTTCGTGAATCGATGGTTTAGTTTAATATCTGCATGATTAGGTCCTTCAAATGGATTAAATGTTCTAGTAGTATTCTGGGTATTTTATAACAGCTTGAAAAGGGATTGTTCCGGGAATCGGCTTTTGGTTGGTTTTTAGGCCTCTATTTATGTTGTTATTTTCTTACCTTCAGCATCTATTAGGCTCAGTTACATGTAGGATGTTCCGATTACGTTGTGAAAGCCTTAATCGTTGTAGATTGGATTAGCTTAATGATTACAGAGCAAGATTTATATTACCATCGGATATATTTGCTTTATTTATAGATCCAATCCGGTACCCAGCACAATCGGCTCTTTACAGCCGATACCGGGAATCATCCGATGAGCCGATTACGGCTCGGACAAATATTTACATGTGTCTGTGCATGCAGGAAACTAACACATAACACCTTCCTGATCAGGTACAAGATCAGGTGGCACGCCTAGCAACTCAGAAGCCAAAGCGTGTGCCAGATCTCGGGCCGTTGACCGAGGGACCGGGGCCCACCAGCAGTCACGGGAGCCTCCCGGCTCCTCGTGTTGCCTGTCGCTGCTCGTCGGTGGGTTTTGACCGACAACACATTCTGGCACGTCCGGTGGGACAATCGTCGCCATCATCTTCTTCGACTCCATCGACTGCTATTGACGGGATGGCAAGGGATGAACCGATCACCTACGAGGAGCTACCTGCTGAACATAAGCAGAGATATGATGAGATTAAGGCTCAATTCGAAGCTGATGTCATCAGCTCTTTCGAGAGGAACCGCCACCACGGCGTCAAGTGGAAGGGGTTTTCACCCGAAGGCGCCCTTGATGGAGTGGATCTGTCCACCCCATCGGAGGACCGTACTAGAGCTCTATGGCAAGAAGTAAACTACGCAGTGGCCCACTAGCTACACCGACACTCTAAGAGCTTGGTTAACACTTTCGAGCGTGTTGCCCTGCGTGTGGTCCAGGAAATTATGAAGCATCAATACTCTCCAACGGGACCTACCTTGGGGAGCCACAAAGGGGAATTGCCATTCCAAGCTAGGCCACCACTATCTTATGCGCTCGCGGCTGCGGAGTCACATGGCTCTCTGGCCTACGTGGTTTACAAGGTGGGAGGTGATCCCATGGATCACCAATTCTTCAGCGAGCTGCCCAAGGAGATCCTGCATGGATATATGTGTGCTTATATACCGGACAGCAGTAATCCAGTACATTCAATATAGAGGGCAGCTAGAGGAGTCCCTGGAACGGATGCAGATAAACAGGAGTGGCTAGCAGCCTATGCCACCGGGCTAAGTCACGATAGTGCGCACTCGGCCCCAGGATCACAGACGGCGGAACAAATTAGTACCATTCTAAGAGAACAGTTTGGTATTCTACCAAAAAGGAGGGCAATCGGCTATACTAAGCCATATCCCAGTGATTATGACTTAATTCCCCTACCACCTAAGTATCGGCTTCCTGAATTCACTAAATTCAGTGCAGCAGAAGGATCTAGTTCTATTGAACATGTGAGCCGATACTTAGCGCAATTAGGGATGATCTCAGTATCGGATCCCTTGCGAGTAAGGTTTTTCTCGCAATCTCTCACAGGGCCAGCCTTTGGGTGGTATACATCATTAGGCCCTGATTCGATTCGCACCTGGAAGCAGCTTGAGGAACAATTCCATATTCAGTATCATTCGGAAGCTGCAGAAGCAGGAATTGCCGACTTGGCGTAAGTGCGGCAGAAGCGCGGGAAAACCGTGGCGAAATATGTCTGACGCTTCAGAGAAGTGAAGAACCGATGTTACTCGACACGGATTTCAGAGAAGGAGGCAGTCGAGTTGGCATCTTTGGGATTACTAAAGCCGATCAGAAGAAGCTATATCAAGATAAGTTCAAATGTCAAGTGGCATTGGTTGACACAGAAGAAGCTGAAGACTTTGGGGATGAGCAGGAGGTGGCAGTTGCAGAATGGACTCGGGGGGGGGGGGCAAACCCCGTGCCCTGTAAATGGGTGAAACAGAAAGGGCCTGTGAAGGGCTTCGACTTTGACTTTGGCAAAGTTGAACAGATATTCGATCTGTTATTGAAAGAAAAACAGTTGAAGTGTCCAGAAGGTTATAAGCCTCCTACAACATAGGAACTGAAGGGGAGATCATATTGCAAGTGGCATGACTCTTTCACCCGCAGCACAAGCGACTGCAAGGAACTCCATCGGCAGATCCAATCAGCTATCGAGCAAGGCCGATTGATGTTGGGCAAAACTGCTATGAAGGTCGATACCCAACCTTTCTCGAGTGTAAACATGGTAGAGGGTTGCGATCGGTCTGCGAGGCGGCAATTGGATTTCGTGCTCGGCATCAATATGGAAAGGTTGGCACCACACCGCCAAACCAAGAATAAAGAGGCTGATCCTAGTGATCGGCCCCAAAAAGAAGAAAAAGGATATGTCACAGAGGAACAAGTGAGGCATGTCAGGAATCAGCGCCCGACTTCTTCTAATCTCCTCAAGAAGTACGAGTACCAGTACCAGCAGCGTCTCCGGCGAGAATCAGAGGAAGAAGAGTATGAGCGCCATACTAGAAAGCGTTTGAAGAAACATGAAGACACGTGAGATCATTGGCATTACCCGTTCTTCAGGTATTATTGGGATTCTGGCATGAGTCGATTGCCTACTACCAGAGACTGCCCAGAGTGCGGACCTATGAAATCAAATGCAAAGGGGGTCTCGGTTTTCCACGTTTGGGACCTGTTCCAACTCAGCAAGAGCAGGTTCGATCGCCACAAAGGAGGGTGGACCTTGAGGAAGAAGAAGATAAGTATCATCATCCACGGTGGTGCTCTGATGGACTCAATCATTCTCAGAAATGCAGGGTTCAGCGGTTGCACAGCCTGGAAGAAGCTGAAGCCAGATCTCTCGAATCACTAAGGAAGGCGCACCCGGATTTGGCGGATAAGGTCTACCATGTGCAGAAAAGGGAGTCGCGCCCTCCCAGGAAGGAGTGGCAGCCGAAGTTGACAAGAGCCGATATGAGGACATCGGCTGATACACATATGGTATTTGAGCTCCATGCAGAATTCCATGCTCGAGCTCATGAGGAGTCAGTAGCTCAGCTTGACTTGGGACCCCGGCCGGTAATATTTGAGAAGCGACAAGCAAAGAATTACAAGCATTTGAAGGCTTTATATCTTAAGGGTTACATAAACGGCCAACCCGTTAATAAGATGTTGGTGGACATAGGAGCGGCAGTTAACATAATGCCATATTCAGTTCTGCGCCGCTTGGGGCGGTCCACCGGAGCTCTGATTAAGACCAATGTCACGCTGAGTGACTTCAACAGACAGACTTCAAAAGCTCAAGGCGTCCTCAGTGTGGATCTGACCATCGGAAACAAGACCGTCTCGACCTCTTTCTTCATCATCAATAGCAAGAGCACATACAACGTCCTACTTGGCAGGGATTGGATTCATACCAACTACTGCATCCCTTCCACAATGCATCAGTGTCTAATCCAGTGGGATGGAGATAAGGTAGAGGTGGTTCACGCAGATGATTCGATCGAGATCTTGCATGCTGCTATGAGCATTTGGGATGCGGAGGACGAGGAGCCGATATCAGGGATCAGTTTGGAGGGATGCGACCGCATTGAAGCTACAAAAAATAGGGTGAGGCTGGTCTTATCCACTGGCCTTACAGAGTAGATGAGTCACGGAGAACAAGCTGCTCCAACGCACTTAATGAGGCTGATTCCTGTGATCGGCCCCAAAAAATAAAGTGTAAACTTTTGATATCAAGTGTTGTGCATAGTCGTAGCAGTTACAGGAAGGCCCACTTTGACAGCCGGCCTTACTCTTGTTGTAAAGTTTCAGAAAGCAGTGAAAGACATAAAGCGGCCGATCTCGACGATCGGCCAAAATTCTTTTTATTATCTTCTTTGTCCATCTGCAGTATTGATTTAACAGATGATGGGAAACTAGGATATGGGTTTACATCGGCTGACGAGCTTAAAGAAATAGATATTGGTCCTGGGGATAAGCCACGACCAACATTTGTTATGAAAAAGTTACGCCCATATTTACGAGAGCCGATGATAGCCTTGCTAAAGGAATATACAGATTGCTTCGCCTGGGATTACACGGAGATGCCTGGGTTGGACAGAAGCATCGTTGAGCATCAGCTCCCTCTCAAGAATGGATTTCGGCCATTTCAACAGCGGGCATGACAGAAGAAGGCTGAGGTCCTGGTTGAAGTTAAAAAGGAAGTGGAGAAGATGCTAGAAGCAGGATTTATCAAGCCTTGCAGGTATGCTGAGTGGATTTCAAGTGTTGTACCTGTGCAAAAGAAGGATGGCCGATGGCGAGTCTGTGTGGACTTCAGAGACTTCAACAGGGCTACTCCAAAGGATGAATATCCGATGCCTGTTGCGAAGATATTAATTAACGTGGCTGCCGGTCATAAGATCTTGAGTTTTATGGATGGCAACGCCGGTTATAACCAGATCTTTATGGCTCCCAAGGATATAAACAAAACTGCATTCAGAGTACCTGGGGTAGTAGGTCTGTTCGAATATATGGTTATGACTTTTGGGTTGAAGAATGCTGGCGCTACATATCAATGTGCTATGAACTACATTTTTCATGACTTGATCGGCAAGCTGGTGGAAATCTATATTGATGATGTCGTGGTGAAGTCTGCATCGGTTGAAGGATATTTGGAGGATTCATGACAAGTTCTAGAATGAATTAGAAGGTTCGGGCTTTGAATGAATCCGATGAAGTGTGTTTTTGGCGTCTCGGCCAGTCAGTTTTTGGGTTTATTGGTTCATGAAAGGGGAATTGAGATCGGCCTAAAAAGTTAAGAAGCGGTGCGCACCATGGTACCACATACTACGAAGAGGGAGCTCCAGCAGCTTATTGGTAAGATTAACTTTGTCAGAAGGTTTATTTCCAATCTCTCCGGGCGGATTGAGCCTTTCATGGAGCTGGTAAAAATTAAAGCCAACGAAGAGTTTCGCTGGGGGCAAAGCAGCAACGGGCATTTGAAGAGATCAAGGAGTATCTATCAAAGCCACTTGTGCTTGTCCCACCCCAACAAGATAGGCTATTTTATGTGTACCTATCAGTAGATAACACCTCCATCGCGTCAGTAGTGATACAAGTGCATGACAACAAAGAGAGGGTTGTGTTCTACCTTAGCAGAAGGATGCTAGACGCGGAGACAAGGTATCCTGATATTGAAAAGTTATGCCTTTGTTTATTTTTTACATGCACCAACTTCATCATATCCTGCTATCGGCTGAGGTAATTATCATCTGCAAATCGGATGTCATAAAACATATGCTATCGGCTCCTGTGTTGAAAGGCTAATTGTGAAAATGGATGTTCGCATTGTCAGAATTCGATATCCGCTATCAACCCGCAAAGGCGGTAAAAGGGCAAGCATTGGCGGATATTATTGCAGAGAGGATTAATACTAATATAGTAGTACTTTCCATACGTGCATGGGCCATGTACTTTGACGGGTCAGTTTGCGGAGATGGATGTGGCATCGGTATCTTGCTGGTATCGCCTCGAGGGGCAACGTATTATTTTTCAATCCGATTGCATACCGCTTGCACCAATAACCTGGCAGAATATGAAGCAGTGCGTAGAGGTATGGAATTGCTCCTGGAGGCCGGGGCTGAAGCAGTGGAAATTTTTGGGGACTCGAAATTAGTAATCTCACAGCTCAAAGAAGATTACAAATGTGAGAGCGAGTTGCTTTTCCTGCTATGGGTACAATGCCAAGAGCTGATGACCCAATTCAGGTACATAAATTTCTACTGGATACCTAGGGCGCGAAACTCTGAAGCCAATGATTTGGCATAGATGGCTTTGGGGTACAAGGCTGTGACAGATGAAATCAACCTTCAGGTGCACCTCCTGGACCAAGGCGATTGGAGAGCCGATATCTTCAATTATTTGAAGGATTCGGCTCAGGGGGCACCCAAGAACATACACTACAAGGCTATGAGATATGTCCTGATAGGAGACGACATGTTCTATAGGACTTTGGAAGGATTGCTACTCAAGTGCCTAGGGCCGATTGAGTCCAATCAGCTCTTACATGAAGTTCACGAAGGAACCTGCGGGACTCACCAATCGGCTCACAAGATGAAGTGGCTGATTAGGCGATCTGGGTATTACTGGCCCACCATGCTTGAAGACTGCTTCAAATATTATAAAGGATGTCAAGCGTATCAGAGGTTCAGAAAGATTCAGATGGTACCAGCGTCAGTGATGAATCCCATTATCAAATCGTGGCTGTTTAGAGGCTGGGGGATGGACATGATCGGCGAAATTAATCCTCCATCCAGCAGAGGCCACTAATTTATTTTGGCCATCACGGACTACTTTACCAAGTGGGTAGAGGCGGTTCCCATAAAGTCAGTGGCATCCAAAGATGTTATCAATTTTATCAACGAACATGTCATTCATAGGTTCGGGATCCCTCAAACCACCACAACAGATGGAGGCTCGGTCTTTATTTCAGAAGAATTAAAGAAAAATGCCGCCAACATGGGCATCAAATTGATCAGGTCATCACCATATTATACCCAAGCAAATGGACAAGTTGAGGCATCCAATTAGAGCCTCATCAAGTTGATCAAGAGAAAGATTGATGAGTATCCTAGACGTTGGCACGAGGTCTTATCAGAGGCGTTGTGGGCATACCGTATATCTTGCCATGGAGCAACAAAAACCTCTCCTTATCACCTGGTGTAGACAAAAGGCTATTTTACTGTGGGAAATTACAGCCGGCTCAAGGCGTGTAGAGTTCCAGAATGACTTAACTGCTGAAGAGTATGCTACTCTGATGAATGATAATGTGGAAGACCTCACAGAACTCAGGCTTTGGTCACTTGAAAAGATCAAGGAAAATAAGGCCAAAGTAGCCCGCGCATACAACAAGAAAGTCAAGCCGAAGGAATTCCAAGTTGGAGATCCGGTTTGGGAAGCGGTGCTACCATCAGGGACTAAAGATGCAGCGTATGGCAAGTGGTCTCCAAATTGGCATGGGTCTTATAGGGTTGACCAAGTTCTATCTAGAAATGCATATATGCTTGAAGATATAGATGGCGTCAAGTTCCCGGTGGCGGTCAACGGTCAGCATCTCAAGAGATACTTCCCGAGCATGTGGGATGGTGAGCGGTGAACCTGATGTTGTACACCAGGCCGTAAGCCGATGTGACCAATGGGCCTGAATAAGGGAGTGCCGAAGCTGCGTGGAAGGGTACAAACCGACAGAACTCGATGGCCTGTATATGCAAAACTGGTAACATGTGCCAAAATAAGAATAAGGAAAGAAGGCCGATGCGTGCAGTCGGCCCACATATATAAAAGAAAAAAGAGAAGCATTTCGTGCCCAGCACACTAAGTTGACAGAATAGCCGATGTGCGACCATCGACTCTAGGGTTTTAAAGTGCCCAACACATTGGGACCATCGAACAGCCGATGTGTGACCATCGACTTTAGAGTTTAAAATGTACACATACAAGTTTATCTGTTAAAGAAGCAAGCCTACTGAAGAAATTCATCGATGGCAGTGATGGCCTTGAGACGGACATGATCAGCTTCAACAATCACTGCTTCGTCTTCGTCGTCCACTCCTGGCACCACCTTCTTACTCAGAGCACTCAGCTCGGCCAGATCCACCTTCAGTTGAGCAGTCAAGGCTTCTGCTTCCCGTTTGGAGCTTGCAATAAGGTCTTTTTCTTCTTGGATGCGCTTCTTGAGGTCTTCTAATTCCTTCTCCAGAAGAAGAAGCCGTTGAGTGTGCATAGACGTGTCAGCCTTAGCGTCCAGAATAGCTTTCTTCTCATTAACCGACCGGCACCTCTCGGCAATGTTGGCCTTCAAGGGGGTTTGAGAGCGATGGGTCTTAATCCTATGACGAGCTTGTGCTACTCTTGCCCGAAAGAAAGGGAGGTGCTCAGTTGGCCAGAGCTTGATTTGAAGAGCCACGGGAAGCTGAGAGTTGATCTCCTCGAGGATCTGCCTTACCGCACTGGAGTCCTGGACCAGGGCGTCGATCGGAGCTAACAGAATGTCCTTCACATGGAGAAGCTGACTGGCGACTCTGTTCGAATCCGGTTGAGGATCATCAGCTTCTAATATGGCCGATCCAACAGATGTAGGATCAAACGCGAGCAATTCCGAGAGGTTCAGGCCCTGAAGGGAGGCATGTGAGTAGAGCAGCATAGAAAAGAACGAAAATGATCTCGTGGTAAAACATACCTGTCCTAGGAGGGAAGTAGCGACAGCCGATGAAGTAGTGATCGACTCCTAAGGACGTGTCCCTTCTGGAGGAGGAACATTGACAGCAGGAGAAGCAAAGGTCGGCTCTCGAGGGTTCACCCTTTCAGAAGGAGGAGCGACAGCCAACAAAGCAGCGGTCGGCTCTTGCAGGCGTGCCCCTTTTGAAGGAAGATTGGCAGTCGACAAGGTGACAGCTGGCCTCTCCAGAGAGGAGCTAACGACCGACACAGCCACAACCGGCTCCTGCGGACCTTGAGGGGTGACTGGAGCATCAATCAACACCGTAGGGCCTTTCAGAGTTGTTGGGTCAGGATCCCGAAGGGTAACCAGAGCACTGACAGGCACTTCCACATCTTCTGGAACTTCTGAAGCTGAGTCGTTTTGGCATGGGGGTTCCTCCCCACTGGAAATGTCCACAACGATGGGCTGCAAGAAAGGGGAGACTAATCAGGATCCCGAAGGGTAACCAGAGCTTCTTGACTGGTGGAAGATGGCCCAGCTGCCTTCCGGATTTTCCTGACAAGTACCTTCCTCGTCTTAGCATGAGCCCAGGGGGCAACAACGTCAGAAGATCGTCTCCGCTCGGGGGTCAGCTTTGCGGTGCTGGGCTGGATCTGCATGATGCTTTTTGAAGGGGGAGGTGCGTTTTTTCCAAAGAGAACCATAGGCACAATTGGCGAGAATTGGAAGTTAGATCCATCATCGTTCTTAGGCTCCGGGCCATCCTCCTGTTGCAAAAGAGTAAATGGAATCAGAAAAGAATTCAGCAAAGTCAAAAGGAGAAACGATGGGTGGACGGTAATACCTCTTCTTCAGGGATTTCATACTCAGCATGAATCTGCTGCAGCATCGGCCCTAGGGCTCTCTGGAAAGCATGAGTCTTCCACATCAACCACCAGTCCTCGAAGCCGACAACTGGAGAAATGAAGGCGAGGTCAACAGGAATTGGGATGAAAAGGTCTGAAAATAGACTGTAGCATCTTTGGGTGGTGACGGCGCAGGAAGGTCTACCCTGTTTGATGTCAAATGATGAAGGAGGAAGTGTGGAGGGACTTGCCCAAGACCAAATTGCCGGGCTGCTATAACTGGCTGGTAAAACTTGTATCCTGGTTTGATGATCCAGTTGGAAGTGCTCATGCCGACTGGGAGGAGGCAAGGGCGAATCATGATAGAGTACAGGCACCGGGTGTAGATATTGTTGGTGAAGTCAGCCAATTGGAACGTGGCTGGGCTCTCAAAGATTTCAGACTCAGCATATGGGAGGAAGATTGGGTTGTCCAGGCCTTTGTAAAAAATCCTCAACCATCATGAGGCGTCTGAAGGATTCAACTTGCCGCCAAGGAGACTGTACAAGGCCTAGCCGAAGCTGGTGCATCGGATTTGCCTCCCACTTTGGTCCGAAAAAGAATTGTTGTCCAGAGAGGGGAAGTTTGGGATGAAATATTGAAAGTAAAGGTGAGCCCACAGCTAGATGAACCACCAGGGACCACCAGTCCTAAGTTTTTTCTGGGAAAGAAGGCTCAAGGACATCAGATGAAGATATCTGTAAATTTCTCCAAGGAATAATTACCAAGGCCAATAGTATGACCTTTAGCTAGCTCATACGCCAGAGGAAGATTATTCTTGGTTGGAGCAAGTGAAGGACCACAGAAGAGAAAGTGTTCTAGCCAAAGATTCAAGAAGGTTGTGTGTTCCTTCTCTGTCACAGGCCCTTTGGTTTTCAGATGTTGGTTCAGATATGCGCACTAGTTCGTGCACTCTGCTTTGGAAGATAGTTTGAAAGGAACTTCAGATAGTCTATAAGCAGAGGGACAGGTTGATGAGATGTCTAGACTAGTGATCATCATTACGTCTAGAAGGGTTGGAGTCATTGGACCATGTCCAAAGAGAAAACAGTTTAAGGCATCGGACCAAAAATAGCCGATGGTCTTTAGAAGGTTCTCATCCTTTTCGAGAAGGGAAAGAGATAGAGATAGAGCATCGGCTGTCCCTATGGATTCCCATGTAGGCTGGTAGGTGTTCGCCACTCTGTTATACCAAGTTACCCAGCCCTCGGGAGGATTCGGCCAAGCACGAAGGCTATCGGACCAGGAGTCTAGATCTATGTTTTGGCTCACGAATGGGATTCGATTAGCCTTGTAAGAAATTAGATCTATGGGCTTCTCGTAAGAATGGGGCCCAAGACAGAAAGAATTGGGGGAAGAAGGATGCGGTAAGAGGATATCAGAAGCCTGAAGAAACCCACAAAAGACAAAGTAATCGAAGAAAGGTCATTTAACAGCGCAAGGAATCTTATGATTACTGCATTAAATTAACAGAGGTCGGAGTTTTACCTTCAGACCAAAGACTTTCGCGTCAGTGTTCGAAGACTTCGCCATCGGAAACCTTGATGAAGTCAAGGACTTGGGGAATAGATCTAGGGTTGGCGGCGCAAGATTAAGCGCATATTCTGAGGCTCAGAGGAGAATTTTGTGGCTAGGGTTTATGAGCAAAAGGGGTTTTGGAAAGTAACCTGGATTTGGGGAATCTTCAGAGATCTATTTTGGAGAAGGGTCTGGATTGAAGTGGAAAATAAAATGAATTGAAGATCCGGTTCGAATCCAGGTCGGTATATTTTTGAGGAAGAGGAAGAAGCCATTGCAAGAGGAAGAAAAATCGGGCTAGATGTGGTTACTAATGTCTAAAGGGAGAAGACGATTAAGAAAAGTTGCTGGGGGTAGGTTTATAAAGGTGAAGTGGAGGGTGAATCGGCACCATAACGGTTTCCAAGGAGCTTGATGCAGAGCAATCACATTCCCTGGAAGTTGAAGAGGCGCGCCTGTACGGATTTTGGAAGTCAAAGAGACGAGGCGATTAAAAGGGAAATGGTTTCGGAATAATTATTGCCGAAACTATGGGGCATGTGTTATCGCCATAATTTAGGCGGGCCAGAAAGGTGGGCCGTAGAGCAAGATGGGTTTAAAGGATAGTTATAATAGGCTTGCGGATCGGACCCTTTGCAGATATTTTGGGCCAAGGTTGGCCGTGTATCTAGATAGGTATGTTTGTTTAAATGGTTTAGATAGAGATAGTTAAGATTTGTGTTGTGATTGGTTAGGAAAGGCAAGTCTACAGACTATAAATATGTATCTTGAGTAAACAATACAGGAATCAATCAATCATTCACCAACAACTCTCGGCGCATCGCCACCCCTGTTCTAGGGTTTCTCGGGTAAGCGCCGTGCGGCCCCGATCACGCCCTGCGTGATCGGGGCAGCATCATTCTTACTTATTTACTTTTCATGTTTCTCATTCTGAAGCGTTGTTGATGACGAGTAACACCAGTTATTTTAGCGTTTACAGGGTAGCATCGGCTCTTTCATGCGTTAATTGTGCTTTGCTTGTTACCTGTAAACGTCCGGCTGCCCATGTACTCGGTCTCGGGTATAAGGGCGGTGCCTTGCTTTGTTCTTGTTTAGTAAATCTAATCTATTATAATTTGTCTTCGTGAATCGAGGGTTTAGTTTAATATCTGCATGATTAGGCCCTTCAAACGGATTGAATGTTCCGGCAGTATTCTGGATATTTTATAACAGCTTGAAAAGGGATTGTTCCGGGAATCGGCTGTTGGTTGGTTTTTAGGCCTCTGTTTAGGTTGTTGTTTTGTTACCTTTAGCATCTGTTAGGCTCAGTTACGTGTAGGATGTTCCGATTACGTAGTGAAAGCCTTAATCATTGTAGATTGGATTAGCTTAGTGATTACAGAGCAAGATTTATATTACCATCGGATATATTTGCTTTATTTATAGATCCGATCCGGTACCCAGCACAATCGGCTCTTTACAGCCGATACCGGGAATCATCCGATGAGCCGATCACGGCTCGGACTAATGATTACACATGTCTGTGCATGCAGGAAACTAACACATAACACCTTCCTAATCAGGTACAAGGTTAGGTGGCACGCCTAGCAACTCAAAAGCCAGGGCGTGTACCGGATCTCGGGACGTTGACCGAGGGACCTGGGCCCACCAGCAGTCCCGGGAGCCTCCCGGCTCCTCCTGTTGCGTGTCGCTGCTCGCCGGTGGGTTTTGACCGACAACAGATCCCAATCGGCTTGAAGCCCTTAGGGTACATGTAAATTCTGAATCGTGCTGTGAACGCTGGAAAGTGATCACTGCAGTCGGTACCCTCTGGATCGGCTACTTCACGCTCCCTGCGTCTAGACTCAATTATGGACCGTGCATTGCGTCCTTCATTGATTCTCTGGCGCAGGTCTTCTGGAGGATTCCAATGATTGGGCTGTCGCGGGTTGCCTCCTGGAGGTGGCTGCTGCCTTCCGCCAGTGCTCTGACTCCCGCGAGCATTGTTGTTGTTATTGCTTTGCTGAGGTCGAGGGCGGCTGCCTGCCATTCGACTATTATGCTGGCTGCGGCTTTCGTCCACGTGTTCTTCTCCGATGGTGGACGCCGGGTTCTGTTGATCGAGCTGAATCCATGCCCTCTGCGCGTAGCGAAGTGCTAGGCGCAGGATTGGATCGTTGCTACGTTCGAGTATGGCAGTTACCCTAGCGATATTGGCCACAAGAGTTCCGAAGCCCCGCCCACTTACGGCAGCGAATTCGACGTCAAGCTCACGATGCATAGATCGCATGCGCTCGTTGACCCTCCTTCGCCGGGCTGTGCGGGCTTGGTTCCTAGCCCTTCGTTCCACACGCTCCGTGTCGTTTTCATCACCGACGTTGGGTGATCATATCAAGTGCGTCGTTGGGTGAGATGACATCATCCTCGCCCTATTCTGCCATCAACACTTGATGTGATATGAGCTCATCGGAGCTCGCTTCGACTAGCTCGATCGATTCTTCTGCCATGGTGGCTAATGGCTTGCCCTCCTGAAAAGGCAAGGGCTCGAGGTGTGCGACGAGTCGGTCTTCGACTTCGAGTAGATCGTTGAGTTTCATGCCCTTTCAATGCACGAAACGGCCCTCAGGAGTGGAGGTGATCATCAAACCATTGTCACCAAGGCAACCCGCAGCCCCCCGACGTGCGGTGGCTTCAGGTTTTCCGATTTGGAGTAAATAGTCCAAGTCCTTTTCCAATGCGGAGAGGGACTCGGAATTGTTGGCCTCCTGATGTTCAGTGGCCGAACTGCGTAGACCGAGTTGTGATCGGTTATGCAAGTTCTCAGATTGGAGCAGGTCTAATCCGAGCATTGTTGTTGCAGCGTGGGGTGGAGTCAGATTGAAAATGGACTCCTCCTCGGTCTTCCTAGCGGAGCCATGGGTCGACAAGTCGTCAAGATTGTCGACGAACTCGTCGAGCTCGCTATGAAAACTCGCTGCGAGAGTTTTCGGCTTCATGATGTCGTGGTGAACCGATGAAAATCGCCCACGCCGTCTGCGACGCAGACCCACGAGCAGAAAACGAATGTCATGCCCTAGGGGGCACGGCTCTGGTGAAATTGAACGATGCCATCAAGTTCGCCGGTGGATCTTTGATGCGCACCCCTACCTGGAGCGCCAGCTGTCGGTGTTTTACTGTCTGCCCACCGAGGGGTATACCCGAGGTGGTAAGTTTTAGGTAGGGTGACGCCGTGATCAGGAACTTGAAAGTGCAAGCAACATAAGGTTTAGACAGGTTCGGGCCACGATGTGTATAATACACTACGTCGTGTTTGGTGGTTTGTATTGCCTTGGGTGTTGATGCTGTGGTTTGAGGGGGTCCCTGCCTACCCTTATATATCCAGGAGGACAGGGTTACATGAATCCTAGTCCGACACTAGCCTAGAAATCGTACTCGAGTACAACTCGAGAAGCTTCCTTCTTTATCGGCTAGTCCTACTTCGTATGCGAGTAGAATACAACACAGATAAGGTATAACACATGTCTTATCCCCTATTCCTGTATGAACTACGTTATGTATGCAGTCCCGTAGTCCCGGATCTGACATAGTTTCCCTGTAAAGGAGATCCCCTTGGACTATAAAAGGGAGGGTTAGCTGCCTAGGAAAGGGGATCGAAATCCAAGAGATTCATCCTCCACTCGAAAGCTTGTAACTCCCCAACTCTAACGAGCATCTGGGCTCAAGCAATACATCCGACCGACCCCCGAATGGACATAGGGCACATTTGCCTGAACCAGTATAAATCTTGAGTCATTATGTGCTAGGCCACCTCTGATCAAGATGCACGATACACACTTCGAGTAGGTTTAGCTGCCGGCCATTTTTGGAACCGACACATGATATTAAGTCGGGAGCGAATCCCAGCATTGTAAAATGCATGTAAAATTTTTCGCGTCTTACTCTTGCTAGGTATGCTGAGTGCCTTGTCACGTCCAGCCCCCGAGCATGGGAGTTAGACGAGCCACTGAAGGTACGCTGAGTAGCATAGGTACCGGCTGAATCAGAGGAGATACGCCACATTATCGGCGGTGCTAGCCCTCAAGCCTGGGGGTCGGCCGAGTCGCCGCTAGCACATCAAGTGGTCTGTGCTGATGAAGTGATGGCCAAGTAAGGCAGCTCGCGGGAGCATACCTCA
Source organism: Panicum hallii (assembly GCF_002211085.1). Lineage (NCBI taxonomy): Eukaryota > Viridiplantae > Streptophyta > Magnoliopsida > Poales > Poaceae > Panicum > Panicum hallii. The sequence continues at coordinate 31,223,774 of NC_038046.1, read as the reverse complement.
CCCAATGGCATGATCCAGGTTTGGTCCCCTGCAAGGTAAACATAAAATTATGTTGTAACTGATATACATGATATCGAGTCGGGAACGAATCCCAGCATTGTAAACTACATGGAAAATTTTCGTGTCTTACTCTTGCTAGGTCACATAATTTCCCCAGATAGGTAGCCTATTATGATTAAGCACCTGATCCCTGATAGCCGTAGCCCATAAGCAGGGAGCATGGCCGCATGCACGCGTAGAAACATAGGTGTACAGAAGAGTCTAGGTCTCACGGATTAAAGCGTGTGCTACCCGGGTATTTTAACGACCGTTAAGAGAAAACTAGAGCAGTCGGCACTGTGCGAAAAAAGAGAATGCTCGTGGAGCGCATATTATACACCTGTTATTTGTAGGCCCGACTACTAGCCTGAAGCTGCATGAGTAGTCGGGAATGCAATTGTGGTGTGGCCGCGGAGGCACATGGTTAATATCTAGAGATATAAAGAATATTTAGAAAAATATTAAAGCATCACTTAGCTTTCATGGGCGATTTGTCGATGAAGCTGTAGCGCTCGTCCATGGAGCCGCGACAGTTTATTGATGAAGCCCGACTAGTCGGAGTCGATTCTGACTAGTCATTGACGGTGTAAGCCTGCTCCCAACTAGTTTTGTAGTCGAGGCGAGTAATCGAAGTAGTCATCGGTGGGTCACCGAGCGTACTAGCGAAGTTGAAGTAGTTGTACACCAGCTAGCAAGAGCTATTGGGCCTCCTGGTAGCCTTGCTCGTGCACATGGTAAAAAACTCCTTCAATTTGATTCTCGGGTTGCACATCTCGTATGTCTGTGCCTTCATCTTAATGCATGTGCGTTGCTAGCTAGTCAACTCCATCTTGTAGATGGATTACAGTCGGCGGGTCATCCGAGTTCTAGTACATGTCAAAGACGGGGGCCACCCGGCAGGCGGTGGCTCGCTCCTCTCCGATCTTGAGTAAGCGATCCAAGTTCTTATCCAATGCGGAGAGAGACTTAAATTGCATGGGCTCCCAGTAGACAGGAACCGCGTTGCGTAGCCTGAATAGGAGTCGGGTACACTCTTCCCTAGATCGGATTGGATCCGATCCGAGAAGCCTTGGTGCAGTACAAGTCGAAATCGCGTCGAGAATGGACTCCTCCTCGATCTCCTTGGCTAGGTGAGGGAGCAGCATCTTGTCGAGGTTGTCGATAAACTCGTCAAGATTGTTGCGTTGAGTTGCTGCAGACATCTACGGCTCCCTGGAGTAAGCTAGATGGCTGTTGAAGCCACCTGAGCTATTGGCGACGCAGATCCAGGTGCCGAAAATGAAGGTTGTGCCCTCGTTGAGCACAACGCTGGTGAAGTCGAAAGATGCCATTGAGTTCTCCAATGGATGCTCGATGAACACCCCTACCTGGCGCGCCAGCTGTCGGTGTTTAACCTCCAAGCGTAATACCCTACATCTTGTGTGTACTTTAGTTCCGCGTGTGACATACCTACTTAGGATGCTCTTATTATTATGCTCTAGTTATAGGTTAAGAACTTGGTAGATTTCAAAAAAGTCCCAATTCAACTCCCTTCTTGGACCATGATCCTAAATTTTTGATGCAGAAGGAATGAGTCGGGCCGTCGAGCAGTGGACGTCTATCGGTGGCTAGCACCACGTTGCCCAACAACAGGCGGAGGCAGGTGGCACAGCCGACGTGCATGCCAGGACATGAGTAAGCTCATGTTGCCCGATGCGGAATAGAGAAGTTCCAGGCGTCCAACTCCCTTTTTTATTTGTTTTTATTTTTTCTAATCTTTACGAATCATGCCCTAACTTTGTGAGGGAATATTTCAGATGAATAAGTTTCTGATTCACAAAAATGTACTCATAGAAATATGTTTCACCTTTAATAAAAAAAATGCTTTATTTTACCTGGAAAATGTCTAGCTTAAAAGAAACTCTTCCTTCATCGGAAAAGAAACATTCCATCTTAAACAATTAAAAATACACCAAATGAACAATTTGAATTCACAAGAACTCGTTAATTTTCGGAATTGCTAGTGCTCAGCTATTTTGGTTGTCAGCAAGATCCAAAATAAACCTAATACTCCCTTTGATTCCTTTTATATATGGCACATTAGAATTCGGAGATGTTTTTAAAAACTGTACACGGACCATTGATTTCTCCTACAACATATTATCAATTTCTACAAATTAAAATCGTGTGGAGGGTATATGAAACAGGACTACTAATTCATCTTTTTTATACTAAGCATGCATACACTACCACTATAAAGGATCAAGTCCAATGATAGAATAAACTGTTTTCGAGACCCTCTGTATACAGCATAATTATTAATACATTTTTATTAGGACCAAACATCTAAACTAAATTCTATGTGCACAAAAATCCACTTATGAATAAATAATACTACATATAGTATATTTAAAAGAATGTTCTTTCCATACATCATACTGACCATGATTTTTCTTACAGACCATGTACAGTACATTATGGACGGTTTTTCAACATCCATTTTTATTTCGCTGGTAGTGTTTTCTCCTTCTGTGTTCGGAAAACTCAATTTCGTAGTAGTGTTATTTCACCGATGTTGGGTGTAATATAAATTATGACTTGAGAAGCAGACTAAGAAACGCAAGTCCAGATGTACATCCATTTTAGAACTAGATGATTAGTTTTGTTTCATCAATAATGACATCGGGACCACACGAATTATGATCTGACTAGCAACCAACTACAATCATGCATCGTCCCAAGAACGACAGCGGCCTCCGTTCCTCCAACAACCAAATTTCTTGCTTTTCTTCTGCTTTCATCCCTACCAAATCGATACTTTTCAATTCAGCAGGTAGCGCAACACAATTTTTAAACTAGAGACGACTAGTAGAGTCTTGAGTGATGTCTTGCTAGTTCACTTCTTCTTGTAACAGCAACACTGCTACTGGGATTGCCACTCAGAGCATATATAAAAGGGCACGTTTGCCTGGCGGAACCTGTAGTTATCAATCATCCACCCACAAGCCACAACCATCTAATAGGATAGCGAATTGCGTCAAAGTTCACGAACATGGTGTCGCCGGTGAAGGTATTCGGGCACCCGATGTCCACGAACGTGGCGCGGGTGTTGGTGTGCCTGGAGGAGGTCGGCGCTGAGTACGAGCTGGTGACCGTCGACTTCCTCGCCGGCGAGCACAACGTTTCCGACCACGTCGCCCGGAATGTAACACGATTTTCTTATCTCCTCTAAAGCTCGCATACTTCTTTTAGTATCTGTATATCATTTCGATCAGTAGGTTACAGAGTGGAAATAAAGTGGATACAGTTAATTACAACAGCGTTTTCTTGCAGCCGTTTGGGAAGATCCCCGCCCTGCAAGATGGCGACCTTATCCTGTTTGGTAAGTTCAATAGTATCATTAATCTGTTACTAGTACTTTGTCTCTCTTGTTTTCACCTATCAAAAGTTGATGAACTCGTGTGTTTTCAGAGTCGCGAGCAATCGCAAAGTACATCCTCCGCAAGTACAAGTCAAGCGAGGTCGATCTCCTGAGGGAGAGCGACATCGAAGCGGCAGCCATGGTGGACGTCTGGACGGAGGTCGAAGCGCAACAGTACTACCCCGCCCTGTCGCCGGTCGTGTTCGAGTGCATCATCTTCCCCATCGTGCGCCGCACCGCCACCGACCAGAAGGCCGTGGACGAGAGCCTGGAGAAGCTGAAGAAGGTGCTCGAGGTCTACGAGGCGCGTCTGTCGAAGCACAGGTACCTGTGCGGCGATTTCTTCAGCTTCGCCGACCTGAACCACTTCCCGTTCACCTTCTACTTCATGGCGACGCCGTACGCGTCCGTGTTCGACGCGTACCCTCGCGTCAAGGCGTGGTGGCAGTGCCTGATCTCGAGGCCGTCGATCAAGAAGGTCAGCGCAAGCATGCCGACCAAATTCTAAGCTCCCTTTTGCCATCTCCGGCAAACAAGCGTTAGTTGATAGCGTGAAATAAATCGAATGCTGTGTACTGTCACACGAAAGACAACAGCAGTTGCCAGTGTGTTTACCTCGGGCTGTTAAAATTATCGTTGTGTCTATGCACGCACTATCATGCGGCAGCAAGCTCATGGACCAAGCAGTTGTTATCTTGGGTTGTAAATTAAACTGCATGAGGATAATTTGTGACTCCAGGATAATAATAATTTCTTTTCAGGAGTGGTTGAAGTGTACAACGTATATTTATGTTTGTGTCATTTCTTTCAATATAATCCACGCGGATTAGTGGCATCTTTACAATGAAAGGACAGATTTATTTTATTTTAATTTGTTGTTGATCCGAATGAGTTGTTTAATCTAGGCTAGGTAGATGATGGATGGCATAGATCATTTAGAAGATGTTTTGGCTGTGGCTGTACAGCTCAGCCACTCGGCTGCACGCTGCAGCTGCAAACGTTCACGAGAGTATCTGCAAACTACAGTGTGGCCTGGCTGCAGCGGCTGCTCTCTGGGCTGCCATGTCGGGAGAAGGGAAATATGTGTTGATGTGTGGCGAAGAGGAGACAAAATGTGCGCTGTGCGATAATTTGATATTACTTATCAAATCCAATTTGAACTTCTATTTTCTATAATTTATTTTAATTCATTATACTAGCTCGTCAATTTGTAGTCATTGGCTAGTAATCTAACAAATAACCATTAGAAATTAATAGATAGATTTAGCCCCGACATATATTCAATCTTGTTTACCTATTCTTCGTATCATTGTAACAGAATCCTATTTACCTTTCCGTAATAGATAAATTCTATTTTTTCTTTATTCGTTTGTAATAAACTACTATAGTTTCCACTAGGTATTCATTTTTAAATGATGGATAGAGCATAATAATTTGACTGTTTAATGTTTTGTATTCCTAAAGTATATGATTTATTTTTTTTTTGTCTGCTCGTGAGGTTTGATATGAATCCTAAAAACGAGGTGTCTAATTTTTTTTGCGCGGAAAAGAAGTGCCTAATTAGCAACAGAAAAATAAAATGTTTGAAGTTTCGAAAACGTACGGTTAAGGACAAATATCCAAACAACCTGGGCACGTGGAGGGTCCATCAATGTGTTGGAGGTTTGGCCTTAATTTAGCTCGTCCGAGTACAGACTTTTTTTTGAACAGTGACACAGACACGTCACGGCCATCTGCTAGTAAAGAAAATTCAACACGAACAATTCTAGGTTCATTGCTTTTGTGTGTTTGGATAGATACGATCCACGAATGGCACTGCTCCTCCTCTCAGCCCGGCACACCTGTACAAATACCGGTGTTTCTGCTGTCACGCCGTGTAGCGAGCAGGCTCCGCAATTCCACATCACCCGAGGCGGAGCGCTCGATCCATCTGCTCGCTCTCTCCGCTAGGTCGAATCCAGCCGAGGACGCCGCCGCCGCCGCCGATCCAGCAGGGTGATGACAGCGTACAAGATGCGCCAATTCAACTTGGCACACAGGTCAGTTGCGTATGCAAATCCAGCCTTGTGTGTGTAACAACTCACCGGCGTCACGCAGGATCGTGCTCTCGCTCCGCTGACGAGATGCCGGGCGTACGGGAATGTGCCGCAGCCGGCACACATGTCCCTCTACTACGGCCAGCGGGCGACGCCGGGCGGCCTCCTCATCTTCGAGGCCTGCGCCGTGTCGGTATCACACCCGATTTATAAGAAAATAAACCGAGCAATCATATATACGTCAGGATCAAGTCACGGATATATACAACAGAATCATCAAGATATCATAACACATATCTCGAAATAAAAGCGTATAAATTGTAAATGAATATCTTTATTACAACTAAATCAAGAATCAGTTCAAGGAGTGCGGAAGCGTAAAATGAATACATGAAGAACAGGGCGCCACAGGGACGTCGGCTGGGAGACAAACGCCTAAAAGTCGTCAAGCCCGTTGATGTAGTCCTCCACGTCGCCTGGTACTGAGCAGCAGTCGAAGATGTCCCAAAAAGAGCAGTCGAAGATGTCCCAAAAAGAACAGAAGAGTAGAGAAGGCAAGTGTGAGTACACAACTTGTACTCAACAAGTATAACACGAATTATGAGGCTCTACGGTTAGCTGACTCAACTGCATTAGCTCTTAATCTTGGCAAATTTTATTAAAGCTACTTACTACCGGTGGATGAATAACCATAACCCAAGTTGCATAATAATTAATTAAAATTAATCATGAGTGTACTGAAATCCAAACCAAACCACCAAGAGTAAACTACACTAATCAGACGGAGGATCTGGGCCGCTCATGACCGTGAGCACGGCTAGTATACCAGTTTTACACTCTCGATAGGTTGCACAACTTTACCCACAAGTCGTGAGCTACGCTAGTTGTTCATCACACTTCCTTAGGTGAGATGACAAGCAACCACACCACGAGACCGTTACAAAGGATCACGTTAGTAAGGTGTAACCGCTAAGGTTTCTGGATCAGCGATGATGGAGCCCACCTCACGGGGGTACAAGCACACAACACAGACCAAGCCGGAGGAGTAGGGACCATTGAAGCTTACCACCCCTCTTGCCCCGCAGGTAAGTTACTCCCAAACCAAAATGACCTAATTAGTAAGTCAAGACTGTCCCATTCCAGTCTTGTGGTTGCGCGGTTGTCCCAGATTGTCGCTCTATGAACCGGTCCTTATGGAGAGTGGCCAACCAAGTACTAAGCACCGTGCTAGCCCCCTAAACCATGTTTCTAATAAAAATATATTTTAACGAGACGTGAGCCGCTCAAGCACACAGCACAGAGGGCCACTCTTAGAATCAAGTTGCATATACCATATATCAAAATTAATTAAAAGGACCATAATGTGTGAGAGCGCAGCACCTAGCACAACTAACCCAAAATGCAACCCAAGGTATTTATATAAAGGATAAAAGTAGCTAGGAAATCCTTATAGGCATACAGTATTAAAATGCAGTATGAAATTGTATTTAAAAAGATGATAGGATGTTCATATTATACTTGTCTTCCTCAAAGTTCTCCTGCTGCTGCTTAAAGGGCTCTGAAGAAGGTAGCTCCTGGTACTCCTCCGATGGCTCAACGTCTACTCACGATCGTAACGTCCAAGCATGGTTCACACAGGCACATACATGCAAACAAAGGGAAAAAGATAAGAAACAGTACAACAATACTATAAAACAGCACACAAAGCTAAGCTAAAACTATTCTACGCGTTAGAGCGCGAAAATCACCTAAAACGCAGCTAAGACGCGAAAACTAGGGCTAAACAAGCTCTAGGGACTTTTCTGTAAGAAAACCGAAGGTTCTAGGGTTTCTGTGCAAAAACCGAGGGCCTAAACCTAATTAAACTATAGACACAGGGTCTAACGCGCTAAAACTCAAGGGTTGGACTGCGGACCCAAAATCTAGAAAGCTTAGGGGCTTCGGTGCAAAGATCGGGGCTCCACTGGAATTACTTCTGAACTGGGTTGGACCGCGGGTTGGTTTCAAGGGAACTCAGGGTCTCTTTAGCAAAGCTGCCAGAGCGAAGGGGTACCTTCTAATCTGGACCGTCAGATCTGGATCGGACGGTTCGGACGCGTTCCAGTTCGGACGGTCCAATCTGAACGGTGGGGGTCCGGACGGTCCGATCTGCACGGCAGATCTGATCCGCTGCATCTAGATCTAACGGCTCGGGTTGAAGGGGTACACTGGATCTAATCTCGACCGCTAGCTTCGGATCGGACGGCTCGGGTTGGGTGGGGGAGCGCGAGCGGTGGTGGAAGACGCTGGTGACCAAAACCCGCGGCAGCGCGGCTCGGGCTCGCCGGAGTTCCATCGAAATCGATGCTCCGAGGGTCAAATCGACCTGTGCTTGGGTCTGCCGTGATCAGCATGGCACGTGTGATCTACCTGGGGCACTTGCGGGCCTCGGGGGTGCTCGGGAATACGGTTGCGACGGCGGAGGCGGGTCTGTGCGGCGGCGCTCGCCGGCGTGCGGCGTTCTGGCCTAGGGACAGGCTAAGATCTACAATATCTAGCGCCAAAAGGACCAAGGGAACATGCTGATGCTCATCGGGGGCTTGGATTGACCGGAGAGGCAGCGCAGGGTGATCGACGGCGAGGTCCGAGCGGCGGGGACGGGCGGCGCTCGTGGGGAGGGCTGCTGCAGGGGTCCTCCGGGCTTCTAATCCCCACGGGTCGGCTCGTGGTGCTCCTGCGGAGGTGCCACGGGGGTTAAGAGGGTCGGAGGGCTAACGGCGGCGAGGAATCGAGGTGGCGGAGCTTCTCACCGGCGGCGGGTCTCGGTCAAATTCCGGCCACTACCGGCAGAGAGGTCGAGGGTGGAGGCCTCGGGAAGCTTCCTGGTGGAGCGGTGAAGCTACTGCGGGCCTTGGCCGGGGTGGAGGTGCAACGGGGCGGCGGGTCCGCGGCGGAGCGAGCGGGCGGCGGTTTAGGGTTTGGGGCGGCGGCTACGAGGTAGGGGATAAGGGTGCAGAGGGCGCGGGGTGGTTTAAAGAGAGAAGCCAGGGATCTCGGGGGGGCGCGCTCGGGGAAAGGCCGGCGAAGATCGCGGCGGGCGTTGCACGGTCGGTGGAGGGAGGAGGAAGAAGGGGCCGACAGGTGGGGTCAAGCGGTCAGAGGGAGAGAGAGCGCATGCTGCTGGGCTGCGGGGAGAGGAGAAGTGAGCTGGTCGGGGAAAGAAAGAGAGAAAGACAGGAATGGGCCGAGCGTGGGGGAAGAAAGAGAGCCGAGCGTGGGGGAAGAAAGAGAGGAACGAGCTGCGGGCTGGGCTGCTTCTCTGTTTCCTTTTCTTTTTCTTTTTCAAACCAACTCAAATCTATTTGAATTCAACTAAAATTTGAATTCAAACTCTTTTGCACTCACTCAAATAAAATTTATGCACCAGCATGAATGCACAAACATGTTGATCCTAAATAAATTTTTAATTACTTGTGTAATTTAATTAAATTAAATGCAAGCTAGGCAAGATAAATCTTTAGAAAATTAATGGAGCCAATTAAATCAATTATAAATCTTGAAATTTTACATTAGGGTGTTACAGTCGGAGGCCGCGCGGGGGTTCCGGACGTGCCGGGGCTGTGGACCGACGAGCAGGTGGAGGCCTGAGAGCCCATCGTCGACAACGTGCACGCCAAGGGCGCCGCTTTCTTCGCCCGTATATGGCACCGGCCGCGCCGCCGCCGCAGGTACGGCGCTTATTAGCTTCTCGGTGTCGAATGGCTCCGGCCAAGCAGACTAACCAGTGGCCACTTCTGACAGGGATGCGGTGTTAGTGCTTGACATTAGACTATTACAGATATTCTTCTCCCCTTTATTGCGTGCGAGACTTATTAGATATACGACGGGGGCTGTTTGGATTCAGCATAATTTTTAATCCGGATTATATCAAAATATTTGGATGCCAATTAGGAGAATAAACATGAGCTAAGTATAAAATTAATTGTATAAATGTTAACTAATTCACGAGACGAATCTATTAAACCTAATTAATCCATCATTAGCATATATTTACTGTAGCACGATATTGCCAAATCATAAACTAATTAGGCTTAATGGATTCATCTCGCAAATTAGGCTCCATTTATGCAATTGGTTTTATAATTAGCTTATATTTAATACTTCCAATTGATATCTAAATATTAGATGTGGCGGGGTTTAAAGTTTAATCTAGAGATTCAAACGGCCCTTATCTTCATTTGTGACAGAGTTCCAGCCAAATGGGCAACCACCAATCTCAAGCACGGACAACAAGCAGGTTCCACCTCAGGTCGCCCACGATGGTCACGTCTACGAGTGCACGGCCCCTCGAAGGCTGGAAAAAGAGGAGATACCGCACGTCGTAAACGACTTCCGGGTAGCCGCCAGAAATACCATCAATGCAGGTAAAAACATAGTCTAAGTCCTCAAAAGTCAATTAACTAACAATATAATCATAGATTCATTAATCTTTTACTGGCAATTTAATCAATATTTGTGCTGGATCCTTGCCACTGGAAGGGTTCGATGGGGGTGGAGATCCACGCCGCGAACGGGTACGTGATCGACAAGTTCATGAAGGACACACTATAAAAGAGAAACATCGCATCTTTTTTATAAAAAATATAACCCGTTTCTACAAATAGAGCGGGGCTACTGTAGCAACCGATCGTTCTTGAAAAATCATTTTCAGAAGCAGGTCACCCTCACCCGTCCCTAAAAATGGATGCTATTTTTAGGGGTGGGTGAGGGGGTGACTATCCTCTAAAAATACCATTTGTAGGGGTGGATCACCCCCTCACCCGTCCCTAAAAATATCCGATAAAAGTAGCAGACCACCCTTCTTCCTCCTTCCGAACATTTATTGTTTGCTCGGGATAGGTGCTACCTGGAAAATGAAATAAAGTGAAAGGGGAGGGAAGGTTTCAAACTTGATTTCCTTCGAGTTAGGGGCTGTAGGAGGTAAGTTGATGCTAATCTCATATCTTTTTTATACTTTTTGGATAGTTTTAAGACTCAAGTGGAGCTCTCTTTGCCTCTAACTAGATCTAGATCTCCATGGTGTGGATTTGCCATTTGAGGCTCCATTCGCCTCAAACTTTTGGATGAAGTTATGCTATTTTATTAGAAGAACATGATTATGAAATCATTTGGGCTCAATCTATAAGTTTTAGCCTCATTCTCAAGTAAATAATTTTCTAGATCCATGGAGGAGAGAGGAAGAATTTTTTTTCTATATTTACATAAATGCATGATAGTTTTTTTCCAAGATTTAGTGGTACAATAATAGATTAGGTTTTGATTATTTTATTTAGTACAAGTTAAATTAATTTTTTTCCAATATCAATGCATATATAGACGTATACATTTATGGCCATATGGGGCTCCATTTCCTTCGAGGAAAAGATTTGATTTATATTTTTCTATCTTTGCACACATGCATGATAGATTTTTTTCCAAAATTTAGTGATATAAATAATAGGTTCGGTTTTGATTTTTTTATTTAGTACATGTTGAATTGACTTTTTTCAACATCTACGCGTATATAGAAGTATATATTTATGGCCATTTAGGGCTCCATTTCCTTCGAGAATAGGATTTTGATTTATTTATTTTCTATATTTTCATAAATGCTTGATAATTTTTTTCCAAGATTTAGTGGTACCATAATAGGTTGGGTTTTGATTTTTTATTTAGTACATGTTAAATATATTTTTTAATCCATTTAAATTATTTGTTGATGTTCAGAGATGGATAGGACATGGATGTACAAGGCACGAAGGACGTATGCCTATTTCTGTGGAGAACTTAATAAAATCATGCAAGCTGCGGAAAACCACGCAAGAAATAAGAAGACACGGAGGATACCTTGCCCGTGCAAAACATGCAAGAATATGAATATGAGAGTATTCACCAACACAACTACAATCACATCGCATGTGTTGGTGGATGGTTTTGTTAAGAACTACATGATCTGGACGTATCATGGCGAGAATGCTCCACCTCCGACTGATAATCCACTCGATGAAATCAAACGTCTAGTTTGATAGAATGTTTGATGCTTACAATGATTTTGATGTTGGTGGCGGCGATGATGATGGTGTTGATGGATCCATTATGATGGTGTCAACGAGGGGCCCATCGATGGTGACAATAGTGACGAAGAACTTGACGATGGTGATTTCCTGAGCCAGTTGTTGTGTCACACAAAAGCAAAGCTATTGGTTGGTAGTGCCAAGGGGTTCGCAAACTTCGAGACGGTGAAAAAATCAGCAGAGGAAAATGTATACGAGCGACCAAAGGGATGCCTGAGATACTGGACCGTGCTTCGTTTCATACTTGAGCCATTGACTGTGAAGGCTAAGCATAGTTGGTCAAATGGTAGTTTGAATGATCTGCAATGTATCTTGGCTTGGTTGAATGTCAGCCAAAATATATCGAGCAAAGAAGCTTGTAGGCATTATATTCGTTACCATCCATGATTAGTAGGCATTGCGTGTCCTCTCAGGATAAATTAAAGGTAGGATGAGATGCACGGTGTGCGTGGATGGCACCGTATCATCTTTCCTGGAAGGTTCTCGAAAGGTAGTTTACCTTGGGTATAGGCGCTTCTTGGTGGAAGGACATAGGTACCGAAGTAAGAAGTTCTATAATTTTTTTGATCGCATGCCTGAACTGCATTCTGCTCCAGTAAAACGAGACGAGCACTACATTTTTGATATGGTCCGGACCATCCAGGTCACTTATGGGAAAATGAAGAAAGATGGAAAGAAGAGAAAGATAGATAAGGCACCTATCAATGGTGTACCATTCAAGAAACAATCCATCTTCTACAAGTATTTGCCGTATTAGGCGGATCTTGAGGTCCACCATGCAATCGATGGTATGCACCTGAAGAAGAATGTGTTTGGTAACACAATTGGGCTCCTTCTAGAGACATCATCCAAGATAAAGGATACCTTGAAGTCGCGCTAGGACTTGGTAGCCATGAAGATAATAGAAGATCTTCACCCTGTGGATAAAGGGAATGACAGATATGAACTCCCCCCGGCTAGCTATAATTTGACACATGATGAGAAGAAGGCAATGTGTGAGAGCTTACGGGGGATCAGAATCCCAAGTTATTTCTCCTTCATCATAAGGAAACTAGTCTCGATGAAAGACATAGCACTATGCGGTTATAACTGTCACGATTGTCATGTGTTGATGACGGTACTCCTCCCAGTTGCAATCAGAGCGATCAAGCCAGTATATGTAAAGATGGTAATCACTCGATTGTGTTACTTCTTCAACAAGATTTCACAAAAGGTGATCGATGAAGATGAATTGCAGGATCTCTAAGAATTTATTGGGGAAACTATGGCGCAGCTCGAGATGTGCTTCCCTCCTGGATTTTTTGATATAACAGAACACGTAATGATTCACATGGTCAATCAGATACGAGCACTAGGTTCACTTTACATACATGAAATGTGGACGTATCAGCGTATCATGTCCATTCTCAACCGGTATGTACCTGAATCGTGCTTATCCTGAGGGGTCCATGATAGAGGGATATAGTACTTAGGAAATCATCAAGTGTTGCCTAGGTTACCTAAAGGATAAAGTGGGCCTTGGTTTGCCTATTCCAAGCTTTTTAGGGAGGTTGGAAGGTGTTGGCACGGTTGGGAGGAAAACCTTCATCGAAAAGGATTTCAAAGGTGTGCAACAAGCACATTATAGTATCTTGCAGCACCTCACAATAATGACACCTTTATTCAATGAACACTTGAGCATGATTCGTGCAGAAAGTAATGGCCGCTCGGATGATTGGATCATGAGAGAGCATAAGCGTCGGCTGACTGCATGGGTGAAGGACCTGGATCTACTAGATGGGGAGACCGTGGATGAGCAAACGATTAAAAGATTTGTAGCTGGCCCATCTAGCCAGGTCATATCATGGCAAGGGTATGATATTAATGAATATCAATTTTATATTGCCTTAATATAATGACACTTGGAATCAATATATATGATAAAATATGCTGTGGTTTTGATATTTTTTTAAAAAATTCACCTATGTTTTGCTATTTTTGAATTAAATGAATTTTTAGAATTAAAATAAATTATTATATACGCTGAAATATGGTTTTAGCTTTTTTAAGTTCTACATGTCAGAATAGGCTTATGGTACAAATTTTACTTTTTTTATCTGTTTTGCTATTTTTTTTGAATTCAATGATTTTTGAAAATAAATAGAAAATCATTTGTAGGGGCGGGTGGGGCCTCACCCGCTCCTAAAAATGCATTTGAAGGGGCGGGTGAGGCCCGCACCTACCCCTACAAATCATTTTCAATTTTACTCCAGAAATTCATATAATTATAAAAAATAGCAAAACACATAAAAAAGGTGAAATTTGTACGATAAGCCTATTATGATCTATAGAACTAGCAAAAATACATATGTATATTTCAGTGTATATAGTGATTATGAGTGTGGAAACCATAAAGTGAGACTTGAGTTGTAGGAGACAGTAGAGTGTGGGTGAGCTATACATTATGGTTCCACACTCTTAAGAATTATGTACGCTGAAATATGGTTTTAATATTTTTTAAGTTATAAAGGTCAGAATGGGCTTATGGTATAAATTTTATTTTTTATATGTCTTGCTTTTGAAAATGCATTTGTAGGGCGGGTGAGCACCCGCCCCTATAAATCATTTTTCAAATTTATTCTGGAAGTTCGCATAATTCAAAAAAAATAGCAAAACATATAAAAAAAGTAAAATTTGTACCATAAGCCTATTGTGATCTATGGAACTAGGAAAAAACACTACATGCATATTTTAGTGTATATAGTGATTATGAGTGTGGAAATCACAACGTGAGCCATGAGTTATATGAGATAGTAGAGTGTGGATGAGCTATACATCATGGTTCCACACTCTTAACAATTAGATACGCTGAAATATGATTTTGATATTTTTTTAAGTTCTACAGGTCAGAATAGGCTTATAGTACAAATTTCACTTTCTTTATGTGTTTTGCCTTATTCTAAATTATGCAAATTTCCAGAATAAATTTGAAAAATAATTTGTAGGGGCGGGTGGACGCCTCACCCACCCATGAAAATGCATTTGTAGGGGCGCGTGGATGCCTCACCCGCCCTTGAGAATGCGTTTGTAGGAGGCGAGATTTGGCAAAATTTTGGCATTTGGATTTGGACGCCGTTAGGTTGGCAGATTTTCCCGTGGGCTCCTCTCTGCCACCGCTCCTCTGCCCACGCTGCACTCACCGCGCCGTCGCTTCCTGCGCCAGCCTCCTCCCCGCGCCGACCTCTACCCCATGCACCGCCTCCTCTACCTGGGCCGGCCTTCTCCCCGGATCCAGCGCGCCCTCGCCGGATCCACTAGCCCCGACCTTCCCGCGCTGCCTCTTCCTCCTCTAGCTGAGTTCCGCCCGCCCCAGCGGCCCTGCCCACGGCCGCGCCTCCACCTTGTCCATGCGGCGCCTCCCTCCCTCCCCGCCGGCCGACCCCCTTCGGCGCCGCCGACCCACCTCACTGCCGGCCTCCTCCTCCGCGCGCGGCCCACCCCAGCCCTCCTCCTCCCCACGCCCGAGGCTCCCCGTCGGTGCGTCCTCTCGTAGGTAGTGGATTTCCTTTTTTCTCAATTTTTATCCTTTTGCCATTATTTCTCTGATGAATTACATTAGTTCCATTAGTTTCAAATTAGTTAATTTGTGGATTAGTTAATATCTATGTCTGAAATTATTTAATTAGTTAATTTGTGGATTAATTTCATTAGTTAATATGTATGTGTATTCAATTTTAGTTTCAAATTATTCAAGTTATTTTCATTACTGAATGTGAAAGTGATTTGCTACTTATTGATACAAGAGGTGAAGATATGTATGTGAATGTGAGTATATGAAAGAGTGTATTTCTAGCATTTCTTATTCAAAATAATTATAATTTAAATGTGAAATTTGAATGCTCTATAATGTAGCAGTCGTAAATAGATCCTCCGTCATCATCTTCCCCATGAAGGGATGATGCAGCAGCGCAAGATGACGATATTGATCAAATTGCATCCCAGTTGGAGTGGGGTGACAGCGCCGACATCGGTGCCCAATCTGGGGATGATGAGGCCGACTTGGGGCTGAATTTGGGGATGAGGACGGCCCTAGAATTGGACAAGGGGCTTGGGTAGGAAACAGGTGGCACGATCCGCTTGATCCACACCCTTTTCGACCAAGACAAAGCCGTTCAAGGGAGGAGTTTGATCCGGATTACGAAATAAATCCAAGTCAAGTAATGGATACGCGATTAACTACAACCAAGCATTAACTATACATTTTCATAGACTACGCGTAATGACTTGCTGAATCGTATGATCCATCAAGGCAGCTCAAACAGGAAGGAGTAAACGCTGATGCTGTCCCCCAAGCCCCATAGAGGAAAACAACGAAAGCTCGGGTCCGGAACGTGAAACTACAACCTCTGGCAGCCAAAACAAAAGGAAACGAGGTCAGTGAGGAAGAAACCAATACCCCGAAGGGCAATGGATAGTCAATGCAATTAGTGCGGCAGGAGAGTCCATAGATCCTCCAGAGATTATGGCAAAGTTTCAGAATGCCATTGGTGCTATAATCACAACAAAGGTGGTTTTGGATTCAACGATCCCCAAATGGACGCAGGTTCTTGAGGGGAAGAAAGAAGTGATGTGGCAACTGTTGAGCAGAGCTTTTATTCTACCAAGAGGAACTAAAGATAAAGTAAAGCATTATGCTCAGAAGATGCTGGGTGAAACTTTCTGCCGATGGAAGAGTGATTTGAATACCAAGTGTGTCTAGAAGGGCTGAACGCCATTTGCAGATTACGGTGACATTACACCAGCACAAGGGGAAGAGTTTGTTTGATTAAAGACCTCTGAGGAAGCTCTAGCCCTAAGCTAGAAGAATCGAGATCTAGCACTGAGCAACATACATAGAGTCCACTTTGGGCCAGGTGGATATCAAAGGCAGGTTGACAAGTGGCAACATGAAAGAGAGTCGGCAATAGCTGCCGGGCAGCCCAACCCTTTTCAAGGCTTGGAAGAACATGGCTGGTGGTGGGTTCAAGCAAGGAAGCCAAAGATAGTTGAAGGAAAACCAAAGATTGACCAACCCGAGACCGAAGCAATGGCAGCAAAGATGTTAGAACTTGCCGAGCTTCAGAAACAAGGAAAGTTCGAAGGCAATAGGGAGGAGGATGTGCTCAATGTAGCTATTGGCTCCAAAGAGCATGGAGGCCGCGTTAGAGATGTGTCCTCTCAGTTGACCATCAAGGATGGGTTCCAGAATGATCGGGCTAGATACAGGAGCCATGAACGCTACACAAAAAGTTTAAGGATTTGTTCATGGCAACACTTGCGGAGCAGTAGTAGTCGGGGCTACTTTGGTTCAACCCATCGCAAGAGGTGGGGCAACAACAGATGGTCATGCCCCCACTAGTACTTGGCCAAGCGAGTATGTATGCTCAGAGTAGTGTCAACTTGACCACAGCCCAGTTGTTATCACCATAATTTAGCTAGGCCAGGAGATGGGCCGCGAAGCAAGATGGGCTCGAAAGATAATTGTAGTGGGCTTGCGAATCGGCCCTTGCGCGGGCGTTTTGAGACTAGGGTTGGCCATGTATCTAGATAGGTGTGTGCATTTAAAATAGTTTAGATAGAGATAGCCAAGATTCGTGTCATGGTCAGTTAGGATTGGTTAGGAAAGGCAAGTCTTCGGACTATAAATATGTACCTTGGATTATGAATAAAATCAATCAATCATTCACCAACAACTCTTGGCGCATCGCCACCCCTATTCTAGGGTTTCTCGGGTAAGTGCCGTGCAGCCCCGATCACACCTCGCGTGATTGGGGCAGCATCGTTCCTGCCTATCTAGCTTTGTGTTTCTCGTACCGAAGCGTTGTTGATGGCAAGTAACACTAGTTATCTTGGCGTTTATAGAGTAGCATCGGCTCTTCCATGCTTTATTCGTGCATCGTTTGTTACCTGTAAACGCTCAGCTGTCCTTGTGCCCGATCTCGGGTGTAAGGGAAGCACCTTGCTCTATTCTTGTTTAGTAGATCCAATCTATTATGGTTAGTCTTCATTCATCGAAGATTTAGTTTAATATCTGCATGATTAGGCCCATCAAATGGGTTGAATGTTCCGGCAGTATGCTTGGTGCTTTGTATCAACTTAAAGAGGGATCATTCCGAGAATCGGCTCTCTGTTTAAGTTGCTATTCTGTTACCTTTCATATCTGTTAGGCTCAATCATGTGTAGGATGTTCCAGTTATGCAGTGAAAGCTTTAATCGTTGTAGATTGGGTTAGCTAATGGATTATAGAGCAGGTTTTATATTTACCATCGGATATGCGTACTTTATTCAAAAACTTAGATCCGATCTGATGTTAGATACAATCGGCTCTTTACAACCGATATCAGGAGTCACCCAATGAGCCGATCACGGCTCGGACTAACGTTTACACATGTTTGTGCATGCAGGAAACTAACATAGATCACTTCTACACCTTCCTGATCAGGTAAAAGGTTAGGTGGCACACCTAGCAACCCAGACGCCAGGTCGTGTGCCGGATCTCGGGCCGTTGATCGAGGGACCGGGGCCCACCAGCAGTCCTGAGAGCCTCTCGGCTCCTCGTGTTGCCTGTCGCTACTCACCGGTGGGTTTTGACCGACAACACCCGTCATACTCAGTGGATACAATAACGAGTACTACTCCCTGCTTGTTGCTCTATCCGATTGGCAGAGCTGGGAAGAAAAAAGAAGTTGCCAAGGCCCAGGTGGAGCCTGTTGGAGGTTTATTTGAGAGAAAACAGATCCCGCCCCTATATGCGTGCGTACAAGTGGAGCAACTCTTGAAATCAAGCTACGAGGATAACGAGATAGACATCCCCACCGCAGATGGGAAGAATTACCATGGAGAATGCACCGGCACTACCCTTGTGTGCCATAAACGAGATATCGTCTTGGTCAGTCAAGTACATTTGGCTTCTTCGGATTGTATCTCGCCAGCACCACAAGAGCAGGGGGCACCACTAGAGCATACTCTACCGGCTCTGCCATCTCTACTGGCCCCGCTATCACCACCACCAAGAGAGCCATCACCGCAAGCCCCGCAACCACCGCTGGCTAGAACATCACCACCACCATGAGAGCCATCACGCAAGGCCCCACTATGTAACACCCTAAGGTAAAATTTCGAGATTTATAATGAATTTAATTGGGCTCCAGTAATTTTCTATGGATTTATTTTGCCTAGCTTGCATTTATTTATAATTCAATTCACAAAGAATTAAAATTTATTTTAGGTTCAACATGTTTGTGCATTCATGCTGGTGCATAAATTTTATTTGGTTGAGTGCATAGGGGTTGAATTCAAATAGAATCGAGTTGGTTTGAAAAAGAAAAGGGAGGAAACAAGAAAGTAGGTCAGTCATTCCTTCTTTTCTCTCAGTCATTCCTTCTATCCTCAGTCATTCCTTATATTCTCAGTCATTCCTTATATTCTCAGTCATTCCTTATATTCTCAGTCATTCCTTCGATCCTCAGTCATTCCCTATATTCTCAGTCATTCCTTATATTCTCAGTCATTCCTTCTATTCTCAGTCATTCCTTCTTTCTCAGTCATTTCCCCAGCTCGACCCCACCTGTCGGCCCCTTCTTCCTTCTTCCTCTACCGGCCGCGCAACGGCCCCCGAAACTTCCGGCGAGCTCTCTCGCTTCGGGCCCGCATGCCAATGTGGGCCGCTGCCCTACAAGAAGGTTCCGCGCCCTAGAACCCTAAACCTAGCCGCAGCAGCACCTCTGGAGACCCGCAGCGCCGCCGCCTCCTTCTTCCCTCCGCCGCGCAAATGCCTCGGCCTCACCGCCGACCGGCCGTTCCGCTGCACCCCGGACCACCACAACCCCCGTGTCCGTTCCCTCTCGCCATCCCGAAGCTCCACGAGCCCAGCATCGAAGCTCTACGCCTCGGCATCGACCGAATTTCCTGAACGAACCTTCGACGGTGAGCCGCTCCGCCGTCGGAATTCCTCATCGTCGTTGCATCCTGATCCGTCTTAACCCCCTGGTTACCTCCGCAGGGAGTTCCCCGACTGATCTGCGCGTCCAAGGGACCTCGAGCCTCTCTGCAGCAGCCTTCCCCACGAGCGCCGCCTGTTCCGCCGCTCGGACCTCGTCGCCGACCATCTTCCGCTGCAGCTCCGGCCACCACGAGACCTGGGTGAGCTTTCCCGCCATTCCTTGGTCCTTTTTGCGCTAGATGTCGTAGATCTTTAGCCCTCTCTTAGACTGGAACGCCGCGCGCCGGCGATGCGCCGTCGTGCCGATCCGCCCCGTCGTCGTGCGCGCCGCCTGAGACCTCCCCGAGCTCTGCAGTAACCCTAGGTGGATTACCCATGTCGCGTAGGCCATGCCAGACCTGAGCTCGAGTAGTTTTGACCCTCGGAGCATTGAATTTGAGGAACTCCGGCGAGCCCGAGCCGCGCGCCGCCGCGGGAGTCAAATTCCAGCGACCGTTCCGCCGTCCCCGCGAGCCAGCCAGATCGGACCAGTCCGATCCAGATCGGACCGTCCGGACCCCGCTGTTTAGATCGGATCGTCCGAACCGGAATGCGTCCGAACCGTGAGATTTAGATCCAACCGCCCAGATTAGAAGCCGTGTACCCCTTCAGCCATGGCAGTTTTGTTAAAGAGCCCCTGAGCTTCCTTAGAATAAACCCGCGGTCCACCCTTAGTTCAAAAGAAATTGCAGTCGAGTCCTGTTTTACCCGTTTAGACCCCTGAGCTTTCCAGTTTTTGAAACCGCCGTCCAAGCCCCGGGTTTTCACATGCTAGCCCCTGTGTCTACCCTTTATTTACGTTTAGGTCCCTGGTTTTCGTCCAGAACCCCCCTGTAGTCCAGTTTTTCTCGCAGATAGGTCCCTGGATCTTGTTTCAAGCATAGATTTCGCGTCTTAGCTCCATTTTAGGTGTTCTTTATGTCCACGCGATCGTTGTAACGCATAGAATAGCTTTAGACTAGTGATGTGTGCTACTCTGTTGTAATGTTGTACTGTTTCTTATAGTTTGCTATTGTTTGTGCATGTGTGTATGTCTGGACCATGCTTGATGATCGTGAGTAGACGCGGAGCCTTTGGACCAGTACCAGGAGCCACCATCTTCTGAAGCTTTTGAGCAGCAACAGGAGAACTTTGAGGAAGGCAAGTATAACATGAACCTCCTATCACTTTTAATACAAATTTCATACTGCATTTTAATTCTGTATGCCTATAAGGATTTCCTAGCCACCTTTTATCCTGTATATATATCCTTTGGGTTGCATTATGGTTAGTTGTGCTAGGTTGCTGCGCTATAACAAACTTGGTCCTTTTTAATTAATTTTGCTAATGGTCTTATGCAACTTAATCCTGAGCGTGGCACTCTGTGCTGTGTGCTTGAGTGGCTCACATCTCCGTAAAAGATGTTTTGTTAGAAACTTGGTTTAGGGGGCCAGCACGGTGCTTAGTGCTTGGTTGGCCACTCTCCATAAGGACCGGTTCATAGAGCGACAACCTGGGACAACCGCGCAACCACAAGATTGGAATGGGACGGTCTTGACTTACTAATTAGGTTGTGTTGGTTCGGGAGTAACTTACCTGCGTGGGCAAGAGGGGTGGTAAGCTTCAATGGTCCCTGCTCCTCCAGCTTGGTCTGTGCTGTGTGTCTTGTACCCCCGGAGGTGGGCCCCATCATTGCTGATCCAGAATCCTTAGCGGTTACACCTTACCAATGTGATCCTTTGTAACGGTCTCGTAGTGTGCTTGCTAGCCATCTCACCTAAGGAAGTGTGATGAACAACTAGCGTAGCTCACGACTTGTGGGTAAAGTTGTGCAACCTCTCGAGAGTGTAAAACTGATATATCAGCTGTGCTCACAGTCATGAGCGGCCCAGATCCTCCTTTTGATTAGTGGGGTATTCAACCTTTGATTAGAGAGATTCCCCGGGTGGTTTTGGTGTGGTTGGTTTTTCAGTAGTTCTTAACTAATATTGATTAATTTCTTATGCAATGTGGGTTTATGGTAATTCATCCACTTATAGTAAATAGTTTTAATAAAATTTGCCAAGATCAAAAGCTACTGCAGTTGAGTCAGCTAACCCTAGAGCCTCATACTCGTGTTATACTTGTTGAGTACAAGTTGTGTACTCACACTTGCCTCTTCCTCTCTTCTGTTCTCTTTGGGATATCTTCGACTGCTGCTCAGTACCAGGCGACGTGGAGGACTACATCAGCGGACTCAACGATTTCTAGGCGTTGTCTCCCAGTTGACGTCCCTGTGGCGCCCTACTCTTCATGTATTTATTTTATGCTTCCGCATTCCTTGAACTGATTCTTGATTCAGTTGTAATAAAAATATTCATTTTATAATTACATGCTTTTATTCATGACATGTGTGGTGATATCTTGATAATCTGTTGTACATATGCGTGACTTGATCCTGGCGCATATATGATTGCTCGATTTATGTTATTATAAATCGGGTGTGACACACTATCACCGCCGGCTCGAACATCACCACCACCAAGAGAGCCATCACCGCAGGCCCCACAACCGCCGTTGGCTAAAACATCACCACCACCAGGAGAGCCATCACCCAAGGCCCCGCTATCACGGCTGGCTCAAACATCACCACCACCACGAGAGCCATCACCACAGGCCTCGCTATCTCCACCACCTCAAACATCACCAGCACCACGAGAGCATACTCCACCAGCTCCGCCATCAGCTCTGGTTGCCCGATCATGAGAGGATACTCCACCGGCTTCACCACCGGCCCCGACACCGACAGCACCACAACAACAGCAGCTACCTTGAGTGTTACGGGCTTACTAGGACCAGACGGAAGAGTCAGAGATTTTGGATAGATGGCTTGCCACAAACAAGAAATCTACTGAAAAGGCTAGGTCAAAGGATAATCCAAATTCTAGTGCCAGCAGATGATCGGGCTTTTCCTTGCCCCGCACTGACACGGAGCACAAACTGGACGTTGGGGTTGATCAAATTCAATACTTAGATGATTATCCTATACAGTTTTAGTATGGTAAAGACTTTCTACCGGACTGGGCAATCGAGGGGGTTCCAAGTTGCATGCAGAGGATGCATAGTTGGTACAAGAGGTCATGCAGACTAGGGCTCAGAATCATATATGCTCTGCACGATCCGGAGGTATTTGGTGTTAAAGGGCCTCAAATCCATGATATCACATTCGAAAAGACATCCAAAACATGTTCTGCTTCAATGAACTAGGCATTGAAATGGTTAGACTCTATGTATGTAAGTGCCTCATCGATACTAATATCTAGTATATTATGGCCTAAAGTACTATATATGCATAAATATCTAATTGTCATACATTATATTCTACAGGTTGCAAACAAGAGATGTTATTATTTTAAAGAAAAAGATCCAGTACCTTGACCCAGTAGCGATTTACGAGTCCTTGCATGCCAGGTCAAGATGGATGAAGGACGATGATGACTTCCTAAAGCCGTTTAAAACGTGCAAGGAAAAATAAAAGCAACAAAATGAATTTCACAAAGAGACCATGAAGAGGACTGCGGCCTACATATCGCTTATGATGCGATGATGGCAAGACATGGATTGCATATTTGTGCCGTACCACATCTAGTAAGTCTAATTTTAATCATTTGATATAATAACACTTGTTCTGATCCATACCTAAAAGTCGTATTGTCAGATCCGGTTTTTAAGGACAAAACCAAATGCATAATTATATGTATACCAGGATCAAGTTCCATACATATAGTGACTTTATTAGTGAATAATCAGCAACACTATCACGAAAAGAGAATTAAAAGACTATAAAGATTATCAGAGTTATACAGCTTATCCTGAAAACGAAGACTCCAAACTTCACAGGCAATCGACTGGGGGTTGCGTAGGCCTAGAACTCAGCATCATCTTCAAAAGACTTGACATCACTTTCTCCTCTGAGCAGCAATTATAACAAGCGTGAGTACACTTATGGTTGGTACTCAGCAAGTGTTGGAAATTATATGACATGAAGGCCAATATCAAGGAAAGGCTGACTGGCTTACTGCTATAAGCAATTTTAGTTGGTCAAGTTTTATTAGCACCTGTTTACTAAGGTATAAGTTCATACCAAAACCCACATTAAAAGAAATAGAAGCGATACAGCATAACCATAACCATAACCATAAACATGGTCCAACATTTAATTCATCTTCAAGTTCAATTATCATGTGAGGGTTCAAGCCGCTCTTAATCATGAGCACGACTGATATATCTGTTTTTACTCTGCAGAGATTGTACACTTTACCCACAATTCGTGTCTCCCAATTTGCCTGAGGTAGCTAGCCTCTTAAACACTACCGAGGTGAGTGGCAAGATATTCACTATAAGACCTTTACAAAGATTCTCTAACTTATGACAATCCGCTAAGGTTTCAAGTCAAATCGGTCATAACTCTCCCTAATGAGGCACACGCCTTAACTAGGACCATATCATACCCTCAAGAGGACCAAGCTATACCCTGACGATGCAACCCCTCTTGCCCTTTTGGTAAGATCATCATAAGCTAAAGTTTCTAATTAATTAGCCAAGACCATAGCCATGTAGTATTGTGGTTGCACTATTTTCCTAGGTGGTTCTCCATATTCCAATTAAAACATATGATCTTGTGATTAACAACACAAATAGCATGAACATGGATAAAACAGGTGTAACATCATCATTGTTGTCATCATGGTTATATATTATTCCCAAACCATAACCAGTTATAGCAACTAAGCAATAGCTACCCAATCATAAAGGTAAAACCCAGGTTGACAAGGAATGATCATAAAGACTAGACATATCCTTATTTAGGATCCATCAAAATTAGGACACGTGCATGCATAAAGAAAAGTTATATTTCTTGTGATTATTAGGACAAAAGAATGATTAAGGAAATACTTGCCTTTCTTTTAAAGAATAGATGCTCAGAGTCTTCAATTCTTGTTCTTGAAACTCTAAATCTTCAAAGCTCTTGGATCACGCTCCTTCTAACGTCACATAAGCATCGGACCCAAGCATACAAGCAAGCAAACAAACAAGAACGACTAAGAACAGATACACCAAATAAAAGGAAAGCTTTAAAAGAGAGTACAAAAGGATAGGGCTCGTTGCTATGGTGAAAAGGGCGCAAGAAATGCGGAAAATGGAGCTAGGGATGAAAAGAAACAGTTATCGGAAAATTTGTGTTATAAAAGAACTATAGTCTTTCATTTGTTTTAATTTAGAAAACTAATGTAAAAGATATTCAAAAGAGAATATCCCTAATTATAATTAACTCATATTATATTTGCATTTATAAAGATGAGTTACAACTTAGTCAAATTTTATACATAATTGTCTATGTACAAATTATCCTAATTAAACAATTAATTAGAAAAGAAACTGGTGCGACCATCTAAACGTAGAACTTTATGATTCATGTTGAACTAAACAAATTATAACTAAAACACATTTAAGTTGATATTAATCAAATTAATATTAATTAAGAATACCTGAGTAAAGACTTAATTGGATTTTAATTGGAAAACTAGATGAGAGGACATTAATCAAATTAAATCTATATTTAAATTTAAAAATAGGATTTATGATACAGCAACACTACTAAATGATAGCTTAGGGTTTTAGAAGACTAACGCAAAAAGAACGGATCGAAACAGATCTGAAACGCGGAAACTACGCATGAAATAAGGTTGCAGGGACCTATACGTAATTAACTATAGACTTCAGAGGTTAGCAGCAAAGAATTACAAAAAATAGAAAATAGTGCTTGCCAATTAGGAAAAGTTTAGGGTTAGATCTGAAAAATTTCACGGTGGGGCTGGATTGAGAAGATGTGATAGATCCAGGGGGTTTTCTATAAATTTTACAAGACACAGAAATATACACGATAATTGCAGATTCTTTCGGGGCTAAATTGCAAAAAGCTTTAGACACAGCAATGGTGGCTGGCGGCTCACTGTTCCTCAAATTCCTAGCGATTCCGGGCACGAGAGGTCGCAAGGAGCGGGGCAAATGTAAGAGGATAATGAAGGGATTCGATTCCATACCTTACTTACTGCGAGGATGCATCGTGGTGATCGAATTTTGCGAGAGAAGAGGCAGCGACAGCTCTGTTCCGTGCGGTTTCACTCATGTTCATGGCGGCGGTACTGCAGAGCACCAGGGGCGGTGCAAGAGGTGCAGGGCGCGACACTGGGTGGGGCTAAGGCGTGCAGGAGGGGCGAGCACGGTAGTAGCAGAACAAGCTGGCGGCGGTGTTCTGGACAGGGGCGGCGCAGGAGGAGGAAAGGGCAGGGCGCAAGGTGATGCAGGAAGGGGCCAACGGCGTCCAGGTGGCCAGCGGTGGCTCTGCAGGTCTGGCGCACGGAAAGCAGGAGGGAGGCGCGGTGATGCAGAGCATGTGGCGGGGGGGGGAGGGCGACGCTCCTGGCTGCAGCGCTGCATAGGAACAGGCAGCAGGGGCGTGACGCAGGGGAGAAGTGCAGGGCCACGGCGTAGGGGAAGAAGGGCGATAGCGGCTCTCAGGGGTAGGTGCATCGCGGG
Organism: Panicum hallii; assembly: GCF_002211085.1. NCBI lineage: Eukaryota > Viridiplantae > Streptophyta > Magnoliopsida > Poales > Poaceae > Panicum > Panicum hallii. Next base: position 31,197,650 of record NC_038046.1, on the reverse strand, counting down.
GGATAGAGGCAACAGGGGTGCACAGGAGGCGACGCAGGGGAGGGCGACAGCGGTACTGGCTGCAAGGGGTGCGAGGGCTCGCAGGGGTAGGGCACAGGAAGAAAGGCAGCGCTAGGAGGTGGAGTGCGAGCAGCAGGGGGCACGCGGGGGAGAGAGACAACAGGGAAAAAGGAAGGTCGCAGGATTTATAGGAATGCGGCGACCTAAGATTTGGCAAGCAGGGACGAGGAGATGCATCGGGCTGGGACTCGTATTTGAGTCTAGATTGCCCGGGGAGAACGGGATTGGGCTGACCAGCGGGTCCCACAATTTAGCGAGCAAGGAGAAGAAGGAAGAGATAAAGAAAGGAGGAAACAACCTCGTGTCGAGACTTGAGTGGCGAGTGAGTTCGGTTATGGACCAAAACAGGTTCGGGTGAAGGCTGTTGTCGGTCAAAACCCACCGGCGAGCAGCGACAGGGTACACGAGGAGCCGGGAGGCTTCCGGGACTGCTGGTGGGTCTCGGTCCCTCGGTCAACGGCCCAGAAGTACGGCACATGCCCTGGCTTGGTGAAGTGCCAGGCGTGCCACCTGACCTATACCTGATCAGGAAGGTGTAGAAGTCGTTCGTCAGCTATTTTCCTGCATGCACAGCCATATCAAACATTAGTCCGAGCCGTGATCGGCTCTTACAACGACCCCGAGATCAGCTAAAGAAGTCGACGGAGCCACTGTACTAGGTCAGACCTGTCTTCATGCCAAGTTAGACCTTTGGTTACCTTTTAGAATCGGCTACAAGAAGCCGATTGCCACGTTTAACAGATCGGATCTACTTAACATGTGAACATTTTGTACAAATCCGATATGAAAGATAAAAGCATGCTCTGTAATTGCCAAGCTAATCCATTTTGCGATGGTAAAAGCTTTCACCGCATAACCGGAACATCCTACATGTGGTTAAGCCTAACAAACATGAAAGATAACAATACGCTAGCCCAAAGAGAGGCCTAAAAACCAACTAACAAGTCGATTCCCGAAACAATCCCTCGTTAGGTTACCATAAGGCACCAAACATGCAGCAGGAACATTTAACCCATTTGAAGGGCCTAATCATACGGATGTTAAACCAATTCCTTGTAACACAAAGAAGTACCATAACAGATTAGATCTACTAAGCAATAACAGAGCAAGGCGCTGCCCTTGCACCTGAGATCACGTACAAGAGCAGCTAAACGATTACGAACAGCAAGCAGAACATGGATTTGCTATTCTAAACCAATACAACATCATAATCATTTAAGATAACTAGTGTTACTCGTCATAAAAAATGCTTCAGTACGAGAAACACAAGGATAAACAGATAAAAGCAACGCTGCTCCGACCATGCGGAACATGATCGGAGCAGCATGTCGATTACCTGGAAAAAGCCCTTGGGGAAGGGGTGGCGATGCGCCGAGAGTTTGTTGTGAATGATTTATTGATTGTTTTATTAAATCTCACGATACATATTTATAGTCCGGATACTTGATCTTTTCTAACTAACCCTAGCTGATTACGATACAATCTCTAACTTAGTATATTTAAACTATCCTTACATACATGGCCATCCTGGCCCTTGACACGTTAGCACAGAAGCCGATTCGCAGACTGTTACCATACTTTCCTTCAGCCCATGATGCTCTCGGCCCATCCTTTGGCCCAGTCAAGTTATGGCGATAACACATGCCCCCCTGGTTTTGGCAATGATAATTCCGAAACCATTGCCTCTTCGACTTCTCAGACTTGTGCACGCACATACCGCTCCCAATGCCATTGGACGCGGCCCTTCAACTTCCAAGGCCTGCACACGCGCGCTGCCTTCCAATACCATCCGACGCGACCCTTCGACTTCTCCCTTGGGAATCGCGATAATGCCGCTTCACCTTCCATCTCTGCCTTTATAAACTGTTATCTGCGGATTTATTTCTATCCATCTTCTCTCCCCGTGCATTAGCCGCACCAGCACACTCTGCATCCCCTGACAATGGCTTCCTCTTCCTCTATTTCCTCCAATTCCCCTTCGTCTTCTTCCATAATCTCCATCACTTCTCCTGACTCCAAAACCTCCAGGGAGGCGATGCCGGAGTTTGATCCAATAGCTTCGTATGAAACTCTCGCTCCTCTACATTGGGATGCAGAGGAGTGGGACTTCAGCACTTGGTCAGAGGACGATCAGCCCCTGACCGACGATGAGGACCTCCAGATTCTCCTTCATGGGGACCTAGACGAAGGCGATGACGAAGATTCCTGGGATGACGATTTCTTCTCTTTCTCAGAAGAAGATGCCAAGGACACTTCCACCGACGACGACTCAGCAGCAGGAGGGTTCCTGCGTGGTGGATTGTCGACTTCAGAAGACGACGGGGACACCAGCGACGACACCAGCGATGATGGTGGCAACAGCAACAGCACCGGCGGCAACGATGGCAGCAGCGACGATGACACCAGCGTGTCCCCCCGTACAAACGCTGCAAGACCTTAGGGACTCACTGGTGGTAGTTCATAGGGTCTTCCGCCGTTGTGCGCATAGCCGGTAGATCGGCTTCTTTTGTAATAATTTCTTGTAAATGAACCCATTTGTTTCAGCGAGCCAGTGTTGAAAAATCTAATCTTCTAAAGTCTGATGGCATCGCATCGGCCTCTTTCCTTGAATTGCCAATCCAATCTCAAACTTTTCTTTATTCCGGATCAAAAATCCCAAGAACTCGAATACCCTTCAAACGATCTCATCAATAACAAGAGTACTCCGCAGTAGACTTCTTGCTTGTTGTTAAATCTCAATCCCCAATCAGGTCGAAAAATATGAGTACCCAGGAAACCCCGCAAAGGAGTCGAACCTGTTCTTTTAAGATCAAGAGACACCTGCAACCAACCTCTCTGCTCTTATCGAAACCCAGGATTTGCAAGGCCCGATTATTGCTTCTAAAGTCAATGGCTTAACATCGGCTGTTCAACCTTCAGCTCTGTGTACGGACCGGCGCTGCTTTTTCTTTATAGATCTGGCTTGCTCATCTCATTCTGTCTTACAGGCTGATGCATCGCACCGGCTTCCAAAGTACCCGATAGATACTGTCCTGCAGCCTAGTATACCATGAGGTCCCCGATCAGATCAACTCGATGTACCGCAAAGTACTCGATTATATTTTGTAGCCCAATGTGTCATATCGGCTTTCCTCGTAAACACCCTGATTGCATTGGTCCATAGCCTGATGCCTTACATCGGCTTCATTACTCATCTTCCCACATGCTCGAAAAATATTTCTTGAGATGTTGACCATTGACAACCACCGGAAATTTAACTCCATCCAATTCTTCAAGCATGTATGCATTCCCTGGCAGAGCTTGATCAACTCTATATGGCCCGTGCCAACTCGGAATTCCTTCGGTTTGACCTTCTTGTTGTACGCCCGGGCTGCCTTAGCCTTATTTTCCTTGATCTTTTCCGGTGACCAAAGCCTGAGTTCTGTAATGTCTTCTACATTGTCGCTCATTAGTGCTGCATATTCTTCAGCAGTCAAATCATTCTCAAACTCTATCTGTCTTGATCCGGCCGTAATTTCCCATGGTAATACGGCCTCCTGCCCATACACCAAATGATATGGTGAAGTTCTTATTGCCCCGTGGCATGACACACGATAAGCCCATAATGCTTCTAATAATACTTCATGCCAACACCGTGGGTATTCATCAATCTTCCTTTTGATCAGCTTGATCAAGCTCTGATTGGACGCTTCGGCTTGTCCGTTTGCTTGAGCATAGTATGGAGATGACCTAATCAATTTAATCCCCATGTCGGCAGCAATCTTTTTGAATTCATCAGATATAAACACCGACCCTCCATCTGTTGTAATGGTTTGAGGAATCCCAAACCTATGAATAACATGTTCTTTGACGAAATTGATGACGTCCCTCGACGTTACTGACTTCATAGGAACAGCCTCTACCCATTTTGTAAAATAATCTGTAATGGCCAAAATAAACTGATGGCCTTTACTCGATGGAGGATTAATCTTACAGATCATGTCCATGCCCCAGCCCCTGAATGGCCAAGGTTTGATGATAGGGTTCATTGCTAACGCTGGTACTATTTGTATCTTTCCAAACCTCTGACAGGCCTGGCATCCTTTATAATACTTGAAGCAATCTTCCAGCATATCAGGCCAATAATATCCCGAGCACCTGATCAACCACTTCATCTTGTGGGCTGATTGATGAGTACCACATGTACCTTCATGGACTTCATGTAAAAGCCGATTGGACTCAATCGGCCCCCAACACTTAAGTAGGAGCCCTTCCAGAGTCCTGTAAAACAAGTCGTCCCCTATCAGGACGTACTTCATAGCTCTGTAACGTATCTTCTTAGGTGCCCCCCGAGTCGGATCCTTCAAGTAATTGAAGATATCGGCTCTCCAATCCCCCTGATCCAACAAGTTTATTGGAAAATCGGCTTCATCCGCCGTGTCCTTGTAACCTGAAGCCATCTGAGCAAGATCATTGGCCTCAGAATTTTGTACCCTTGGTATCCAATAGAAATTTATGTATCTGAATAGGGCCATTAGCTCATGGCATTGTCTCCACAAGGGAAACAACAACTCGCTCTCACATCGGTATGTCTCCGTGAGTTGAGAGATGACAAGTTTGGAATCCCCAAAAACTTTTACTGCTTCTACTTCAGCTTCGAGAAGTAACTCCATACCTTTGTGCACTGCTTCATACTCGGCTAGATTATTGGTGCAAGGTGTTGGCAATCTGATAGAAAAGGAATATGTTGCCCCCCAAGGCGAGACGAGCAACATACCTATGCCAGAACCATCTCCACAGACCGACCCATCAAAATACATTGCCCATGCGCGGATGGAAAGCGCCGCTATGTCTGAGCTGGTCCTTCCCGCAACGAGGTCAGCCAGCGCCTGCCCTTTGACTGCCTTCGCAGGCTGGTACCGGATATCAAATTCTAACAGAGCGAACATCCATTTACCGAGTCAGCCTTTCAACACCGGGGCCGACAACATATGCTTAATAACATCTGATTTGCAGATGACAATCGTCTCGGCAAAAAGTAGGATGTGGCGGAGCTTCGTACAGGTAAAGAATAGACAAAGGCATAGTTTCTCAATTTTAGGGTACCTTGTCTCTGCATCTAGCATCCTCCTGCTAAGATAAAAAACAACTCTCTCCTTGCCATCCTCCACTTGTACGATGACCGAAGCAATGGAAGTGTCACCTACTGACAGATAAACATAGAATGGCTTACCCTGCTGTGGTGGGACTAACACAGGCGGTTTGGACAAATATTCTTTGATATCTTCAAATGCCTGTTGCTGCTCTGCCCCCCAGCGGAACTCATCATTGGCTTTCATTTTTACCAACTCCATGAATGGCTCAATGCTTCCTGACAGATTTGAAATGAATCTCCTAACAAAATTGATCTTGCCAATGAGTTGTTGGAGTTCCTTCTTTGTAGTAGGTGGCACCATTGTTTTTACAACTTCTTGACTTTTTAGGCCGATCTCAATTCCTTGTTCATGAACCAGAAAACACAGGAACTGACCGGCTGATACACCAAAAGCACACTTCTTTGGATTCATTCTAAGCCCGAATTTCCTAGTTCGCTCCAAAACTCGTTGTAGATCTCTCAAACGTCCCTCAGCCGATGTAGATTTCACCACCACATCTTCAATATAGATCTCCACCAGCTTGCCGATCAAATCATGAAACATATAGTTCATGGCCCGTTGATATGTAGCACCAGCATTTTTGAGCCCAAAAGTCATGACTACGTGCTCAAATAATCCCACTGCACCTGGTACTCTGAATGCAGTCTTATGAATATCTTCTAGAGCCATAAAAATCTGGTTATAACCAGCGTTGCCATCCATAAAACTCAACATCTTATGACCAGCAGCCGCATTAATCAACATTTTTACAACTGGCATCGGATACTCATCTTTTGGTGTAGCTCTGTTAAGATCTCTAAAGTCTACATAGACTCTCCACCGGCCGTCCTTCTTCTGTACAGGCACAATACTGGAAATCCATTTAGCATACCTGCATGGCCTGATGAAGCCTGCTGCTATCATCTTTTCGACTTCTTTCTTGACTTCTTCTAGGACTTTGGCCTTCATTTGCCGTGCTCGTTGCTGGAACAGCCGAAATCCTGGCTTAAGAGGGAGTCGGTGCTCAACAATACTTCTATCCAACCAGGGCATCTCCGTTTAATCCCAGGCAAAACAGTCCGTATATTCTCTCAGCAGCGTTATCATCACCTCTCGCAACTCTGGATTTAACTTTTTGCTGATAAATGTTGGCTGTGGCTTATCCCCAGGACCAATATCGACTTCTTCCAGCTCATCAGCAGATGTAAACCCGTATCCTAGCTTCCCTTCATCCATTAAGTCGATACTGCAAATAAATGACGAATATGAAGCAGGAGGATTTGGCCGATCGCAGGGATCAGCCGACTTGTTCTTTGCATTAATGTGTATTATCTTACAATCACATGGCCGGCTGCTCGGACGGGCCTCTTTGCGATCATTATAACAATGTAACATGGATGACAAAAATAACTCGGTTCTATTTTTTGGGGGCCGATCGTAGGGATCGGCCCTTCCTGTTACTTTCCCATCTACTCCATAAGGCCAGTGGATAAGACCAGTCTCACCCTATTTTTTGTAGCTTCCACATGGTCGCAGCCCTCCAAGCTAATCCCTGAGATCGGCTCCTGGTCCTCCGCGTCCCAGATACTCATGGCGGCATGTGAAACTTCAATAGAATCGTCTGCGTGGACCACTTCTACTTCATCTCTGTCCCATTGAATCAGACACTGGTGCATTGTAGAAGGGATACAGCAATTGGCATGGATCCAATCTCTCCCAAGTAGAATGGTGTATGAGCCTTTGCTATTGACCACAAAAAATAACGTAGGGACGGTTTTACCTCCTACCGTCAAATCCACGCTGAGGACTCCTTGCGCCTCTGAAGTTTGTCCGTTGAAGTCACTAAGCGTGATGTTGGTTTTGATCAAATCTCCAACAGAATGCCCCAACTTGCGCAGCACTGAATACATCATTATATTAACCACTGCTCCTGTATCGACTAGCATCCTGCTGATAGGCTGGCCGTTTATGTACCCCTTGAGATATAAAGCCTTCTGGTGCCTGTAATTCTTTTCTCAGGGCTTCTCGAATATGACTGGTCGTGACCCCAAGTCAAGCTGAGCCACTGGCACCTCCTCATATCTTGGTGCATGAAACTCTGCATGGAGAACAAACACCATGTGCGCATCAGCCGATGTCTTCACATCGGCTTTCGACTTCTTAGGTCGCCATACCTTCTTGGAAGAACTCTCTGCTTTTCGAGGGTTGTGGACCTTTTCCGCCAAATCTGGCCGCGCCTTCCTTAATGTTTCCAAGTATTGGGCCTCGGCTTCTTCTAGGTTGCGCAGCCACTGTACCCTCCGCTTCTGGGACCGGTTGAGCCCATCAGGACACCAGCGTGGTCGGTGATACTTGTCCTCCTCATCTTCTGAATTTCCTACTGTATGTGTCGACTTGTCTTGTTCATGGCGGGGTTGCCCTGGTCGCAAATGCTGAAAAACTGAGCCATTTCTTGTATCTTGCTTCTGAGAATTGCACTCTGGGCAATCTTCAAGGGTGGGTAGTCTTTTCATACTAGAATCCCAACAGTATTTGAAGAACGTACAATGCCAATGATCTCGTGTATCCTCTCGCTTCCTGAGGCGTTTCCCAGTGCGTCGCTCGTACTCTTCTTCTTCAGTCTCGCGTTGGAGACGCTGTTGATACTGATACTGGTATTTTCTCAGAAGATGAGAGGAAACCGGTCGTTGATTCCTGACGTGCCTGACCTGTTCCTCGGTGATATAGTCCCTTTCTTCTTTTTGGGGCCGATTGCGGGAATCGGCCTCTTGCCTCCTTGTATGCTGTCGTGATGCATGCCCTGCCATGTTAATACCGAGCGTAAAATCTAGTTGACGACGTGTAACGCCCGCATTTTTATCTTATTTAAATTGCATTACCAATCACTCGCTTAAAAATCTTTTAAACCTTTTCCGCCGGTTGAGCTCCCGAAGCCCACCTCCCGATTTTCCACCGTTCCGACATCACGCAGTCTCTTCCTCTTTTTCCCGCGGAGCCACCCGTCCCTTTTCGTTTTCCACTAGCCCTGCCATCCTGTTACATCACCATCGTGCCGCGGTCAGCCGCGTGCGCCTGCCAGGCTGAGATCGTCGGCGCCGCGCACGTGTCCCCTCTTTTCTTTTCTCATATTTTGTTCAAATCCATTTTATTTCTCTCTTCTAACATTTTTTTTCCAGACTCTTTTTTTTTGCGCTGGCTTCCTCTTTCCTCTTCTCCCCTGTGCTGCCTACTGCCTGCTCGAGCTGTAGCCCGCTCCTTGCGCGCACGCGCATCACGCCGCCTGCGTCACGCCACGGCCGCTGCTACTCGCTGTGCCGCTGCACGCCAAGCCGGAGTGCGGCCCGCTGCTGCGCCGGCCCATCTCCGTCCCGTCCCCTCGCCCTAGCAGCTTGCGCCTTGTCCCCGAGCATCCCGGCTGCCCGTGACCCTCCCAGGCCAGCCATCTCCCCTCTTCCTCTCGGCCTATAAATTAGACCCCAGGACGCTCCTCACTCCGCCCACACCGCCCCAGCACCTCCCCTCCTCCACCTCACGCTGCAGCTCGCCGCCGCCGCTCACCATTGCCGGCCACCACCCATCTTCGTGGATAGCCCTCCGTAGACCATCTCCGCATGAGGTGAGGGCTGGAATCGGACCCCCCTCGGCCTCCTCTCCGTTTTCCCCTCCTCCCCGGGCGTTGCCATGCACCAGGGGGCCGGCGCCCATGGCCTGGCCGCCCCCTCCTACCGTTTCCCCCCTCCTGTTCTGTATCAAGGAAGAAGAAAGGCAGACTTGTGCATAACCCCCTCCACTTTTCCTCCTTATGCAGTCCACAGCCCTCCATTTCATGCGATATTATGTTCCGAATCGATTCCAAACTCCACCACGCATCAAATATTCTCTCCAAGTCTCAGGATCCACATCCGACAAATATAATAGTCTTCTCTATTTTTTAAAAAAAAAAGCTCTCTATTTCCCTCTTTTTTTGCTCATCGGTGAACTTTGTTTTTATTGTGTGATTGTTTGTGCGTTGTAGCCGATGGTGTGACCGAGGAGGAGCAGGACCACGACCCGGAGCCCAAAGACCCGTACCTCGAGGAGGAGCTTCCAGAAGGCTTTGAGGACGGCAAGTCCAATCCCATCCTTTGATGCATATTTATCCAAGTTTTATAAACACAACCTATTGGCCTGTATTATGAAATGCATTGTTGCAAGACATGGTTGGATAGCCACCCCTTGATTGCTATGACGATTCCTTGATGACCTGGATTAATGTCTATATAGGGTTTGCTCTGCTGGACGTTAACTACTGCTAGAGATGCGTAGGACCCTTTTATTCCCTCTATTATATTTTAATCATGACCACAATGCGCTTTATCAAAAATAAAGGTGTGAGTGTTATAAAAGATAAAATGGGATTTCAGGAAAATAAAAGAAGGATATAATCTGATGAGATGGATGGTGTTTCCTGTGTGAAATGCCACGGGTGAGCTTGTACCTTTGTGGTTGAGAATGGTTGGGAGATGTCTGTCTTGTCAATCTAAGGATGAACTGAGGTGTCATCTTGCCTAACCAACTTATCATACAACCACTCGACCGTTGTGTGGGCAACGGCTTAGCATAAACCCCACTAGCTGTTCTGCTAACCAAAAGGAGAGCTGGTGAGCAACTGGAGATCATGGAAAAGAAATACGATCTGTGTGAGTTATGTCCTGGTTATGACTTTGTTGATAGGTTATGAACCCCATGGTTGCTTCCGTGTTGGCTAGTTAGATTCAGCTAAGGTGGGTAATGGCTTTGTTAGGATCCAAAGCGACACTAAGGTGTTCGTAGTGCGGTATCCTACTTGTGGGTAAAGTGTACAACCTCTGCAGAGTGTAAAATCTATTCGAATAGCCGTGTCCACAGTATTGGACAAGTTACGGCATGGTCACTTCATTAGACATTTTGGGATGGTTGGTTTTGTGGCGTGAGTTGTTTTGAAAGTGTCCAGCAGTTGTGCCGTGAGCTACTGTGGACGTGGAGTCCGGTAGCATTAAAACTTGGATCCTTTGTGTAGGATCAACCCCACTTATTATTCGAATACTACAGAAATGTTTTGAGAAAACTCTTTTATTAAATGAACCTTTGCATGTGTAAAACCTCGCTTTATCGCAAATGAACCCTAGCCTTACCCTTGATATATCCTGTGCATGATCTTTATTATTCCCCCCGTGGGTGTGGTTGGATTTGTTGAGTACGTATGTACTCACTCTTGCCTAGTTTTTACAGAGGAGGATCCGAACTTCGCTCCTGAAGACGTCGAGTAGGTCGCCGTCCTGCACCCAACCTTGCCTGTGGTTCAGGGTCTCCAAAGGAAGCTTACCATGGCGCAAGACTCTGATGTTATCTTAGATTTCATTGGCACTTTAGTTTGGCTTGTAGTCCTTATGGTGTCCCTCTTGATAGTGGCGCTTTAGTGCCCGCTACCTCGACGGTTTGTACGGTAATGAACCATCTGATGTAATAAATGTGTTATCAGCCTCCTGGGACTGATATTTGTATCATATTTAGTCACCTCGGATGAGGGGACGCTTCACGACGCGTTGATCGGTCGTAACATTCCACCATATTTACGTTCGGAAACGGTTGAGTATCAACCTTCATTGCGTACTGCCCCAAAATTAGTCGGCCTTGCTCAATAGCCGATTGTATCTATCGTCGGAGTTCCTTGCAGTCACCGGTACCGTGGGTGAAAGAGTTATGCCACTTGCAGTATGATCTCCCCTGGAGCTCCTGAGCTGTTGGGATCTTGAAACCTTCAGGGAACTTTAACTGCTTTTCTTTCAAGAGCAGGTTGAATATCTGTTCGACTTTGCTCACATCAAAATCAAATCCTTTCGAAGAACCCTGTTGTTTCACCCACTTGCAGGGCATAGGCTTTGCCCCCCGTGCCCATTCCACAACTACAATCTCTTGGTCATCCTCAGAGTCTTCGGAGTCTTCAGCATCAACCATTACTACTTAACTTTTAAACTTGTCTTGGTATAATTCTGGGTGACGTTATTCGTATACTGTCATTTTCTGCACCAAATGAGCCAAAGAATTGAACTCCAGCTGGAAAACCAGATCTCTGATCGACTTTACCAATCCCAAAGTTGCCAATTCAACTGCCTCCTTCTCTGAAATTCGAATCGAGTAGCATCGATTCTTGACTTCCCTGAAACGCTGGATGTACTCCGCCACTGTTTCTCCCCGTTTCTGGCGGACCTGTGCCAAATCAGCAATTCCAGCTTCTGAATGATATTGCATATGGAACTATTCCTCTAGCTGCTTCCAGGTGTGGATAGAATCAGGGCCCAATGATGTGTACCATCCAAAAGCCGGCCCTGTGAGAGACTGCGAGAAGAACCTTACCTGCAACGGATCCGACACCGAAATCATCACCAGCTGCGCAAGATATCGGCCCACATGCTCTATGGAGCTGGATCCTTCTGCTCCGCTGAACTTGGTGAACTCAGGTAGCCGATACTTGGGTGGTAGAGGAATCAGGTCGTAGTCACCTGGATATGGCTTGGTGTAGCCGATCGCTCGCCTTCTTGGGAGAATGCCAAATTGATCTCTCAAAATGGCACTAATTTGATCCACTGTACGATCTCCTGGGGCCGAGTGCGTACCTTCATGACTCGGCCCTGTTGCAGAAGTAGCCAGCCATGCCTGTTTGTCAGCATCAACTGCAGATGTTGCTCCAGTTGCTCTCTGCGTGGGTTGCGCCGGGTTACCACCATCTGGTATATACGCACAAACATATCCATGCGGTACCTCCTTGGGTGGTTCACTGAAGAATTGGTGATCAGCAGGGTCACCTCCCACCTTGTATATGACATATGCTGGAGAGTTCTGTTGCTCTGGAGCGGCAAATGCGCAAGGCACTGGTGGTCTGGACTGAGAAGGCAACTCCCATTTGTGACTCCCTAAAGTAGGTCCTGTTGGAGAGTACTGGTGTTTCATAATTTCCTGCACCACGCGCACTGCAATGCGCTCAAGGGTGTTCACCAAACTCTCAGAATGTCGATGTAATGAGTGAGCCACCATGTAGTTGACTTCCTGGCGGAGAGCTTGCGTATGTTCTTCCGTAGGAGTAGACAGATCCACTTCGTCGAGTGCTCCTTCAGATGAAAATCCCTTCCATCTGATGCCGTGGTGACGAGTTCTTTCAAACAAGCCGATGAGATCGGCTTCAAAAGCAGCTTTTATTTCATTATACCTCTGCTTGTGCTCATTGGACAACTCCTCAAAAGTAATCGGGTTCTCATCCGGCATCTTGACAACGGAAGTCGATGAAGCCGAAGAAGATGATGCAGCCGATTCTAGTCGATGTAGTTGAAGTAGTCACTGGAGTAGTCGATGTAATCAATGAAGTTGATGAAGTCCCACCGGGCGTGCCAGAATGTGTTGTCGGTCGAAACCCACCGGCGAGCAGCGACAGGCAACACGAGGAGCCGGGAGGCTTCCGGGACTGCTGGTGGGTCCCGGTCCCTCGATCAACGTCCCAGAAGTCCGGCACACGCCCTGGCTTGGTGAAGTGCCAGGCGTGCCACCTGACCTATACCTGATCAGGAAGGTGTAGAAGTCGTTCGTCAGCTATTTTCCTGCATGCACAGCCATATCAAACATTAGTCCGAACCATGATCGGCTCTTACAACGACCCCGAGATCAGCTAAAGAAGCCGACGGAGTCACTGTACTAGGTCAGACCTGTCTTCGTACCAAGTTAGACCTTCGGGTACCTTTCAGAATCGGCTACAAGAAGCCGATTGCCACGTTTAACAGATCGGATCTACTTAACATGTGAACGTTTTGTACAAATTCGATATGAAAGATAAAAGTATGCTCTGTAATTGCCAAGCTAATCCATTCTGCGACGGTAAAAGCTTTCACCGCATAATCGGAACATCCTACGCGTGGTTAAGCCTAACAAATATGAAATATAACAATACGCTAGCCCGAAGAGAGGCCTAAAAACCAACTAAGAAGTCGATTCCCGGAACAATCCCTCGTTAGGTTACCATAAGGCACCAAACATGCAGCCGGAACATTTAACCCGTTTGAAGGGCCTAATCATACGGATATTAAACCAATTCCTTGTAACACAAAGAACTATCATAACAGATTAGATCTACTAAGCAATAACAGAGCAAGGCGCTGCCCTTGCACCTGAGATCACGTACAAGAGCAGCTAAACGATTACGAACAGCAAGCAGAACATGGATTTGCTATTCTAAACCAATGCAGCATCATAATCATTTAAGATAACTAGTGTTACTCGCCATCAAAAATGCTTCAGTACGAGAAACACAAGGATAAACAGATAAGAGCAACGCTGCTCCGACCATGCGGAACATGATCGGAGCAGCATGTCGATTACCTGAAAAAAGCCCTTGGGGAAGGGGTGGCGATGCGCTGAGAGTTTGTTGTGAATGATTTATTGATTGTTTTATTGAATCTCACGATACATATTTATAGTCCGGAGACCTGATCTTTTCTAACTAACCCTAGCTGATTACGATACAATCTCTAACTTACTATATTTAAACTATCCTTAGATACACGGCCATCCTGGCCCTTGACACATTCGCACAGAAGCCGATTCGCAGACTGTTACCATACTTTCCTGTAGCCCATGATGCTCTCGGTCCATCCTTTGGCCCAATCAAATTATGGCGATAACAAAGGCTGGACACGAAAATGAGCTGACAGAGCTGGTTGAACGTGAACGAGTTATTCGAGAACATGAAATAGAAAAGAGAGAAATCAGGCCGAGTCGTTAGAGCTGACAGTGATCGAACATCATCGGAAAATACTGAAGATGAGCCACGAGGCATCGTTTCAAGCATGACTTGATCGGGGATAAAGGTTAGAGAACCGGGAGCTCGATGGAGCATGTTAAGGAATCGGAGAGGATAAGTTTAGAAGGATATACAACAAAGATACGACTCGGTCCGAATACGATGAGAATTTGATATCAAAATAGAAATATTTTTCAGAACATATTTTTAAGCTTAAATTAAATCTAGGAAAGTCCAGTTAAATCTTCTAAACTACGAAAAAATTATATCCAGAAGAATTCTAAAAATTCCGAGAAAAACTCTGGAGATAATTTGGGTCACGTAGAATCCAAATAAAATACTTGGAATTTGAGAGATAGATTTTTAGAACTTTCTAATAAATAGATTTAGCTCCACGGAAAAAGAGAATAATCGCCAAAGAAATCTGGAAAATTCTCAAAAACCCTAAAGATGGATAAACACATTGTAAAAGATATTCACCTCCTAAAATTAAATATTTTAGGATGTGACACGTATATAATATTTTTGCAGGAATCACTGGATTACTTTCCAACTACAGCCAAAGCGTGGAAGAATCCTCATATTGGACTCCTTGGATTGGCCAAAGAGTAGATACAAAGAATTCACAACCATCCTAAGATTGTGAGTGAATTTCTTATTCTTCCATATGTACATCATGCTAATTTCTCCACAGAAGTTTATATATATAAACTAACTTCCTATTTTTTTCTTATTAAAACAGGGTTTACCAGTTCTATGTTGCCAAAGGAGGAGCTCATCTGCCGACAGAATAGATGAAATGACTATGCGCACAAACTTCCCGTGCCTCAAGCAGTCTTTCAATTCCGTGTACCGTAGGTACAACATGTGGGAGCATATGAGGGTGCAAGGGAGATATACTACTGATCGAGGACATGTAAGGGGCTACTCTTTATTAGAGATAGATGCGTATGTGTATATTATTTTTTACTCTAACTAACACTTGCTTAATTTTTTCGTGAATTCAATAATTGCATATTCACTCGGAAATGCACAAGGACCGACTCCATGAGAAACAACTTCTAAATATAGTCGACGATTTGTGCCGTTTCATTATGCATGAAGTGGTCAATGCAAGGGCAAATATTTTTACGATGTACAAGAATTAGCAACGGAATCTAAATACATTGGCCTTCGTGAGTGGGAGAACCAAGAGCACCGTGCCGGCTCTAGTAGCGTTCGTAGGGATAGGGAAAAAAAATATATATTCAATATGTATTTTAATGATGTATTCTAATGATGCTTTATAATGATATTTTATTTTCATATGATTTAATTTTGTATGAGTAAGTATTTATATTTATTAAACATATTCCATATCTCGATCGTGAACTATCTTGATAAGTTAAAATTGGCGGAAATCCAAATTTTTTAAAAAATGAGAAATAGAATTGAAAATATTAAATTCAAATCAGTGAATTTTTTGGTGGGCTGGGAATACATTTCCAGAGGCGGGTCACCCCTCACCCCCTGGAAACAGATGTGTAGGGGTGGATCACCCCCGTCTCTAAGGGGGTACCCCGCCCCTACAAATTAAATCTGTTTCCAGAGGCGGGTGAGGGGATGATCCACCCCCGAAAACGTGTTTGCAGGAGCGGGTGTATTATCCGCCCCTATAAATAGCATTTTTAGCTGCGAGAACTAGAGGTGGGTATCGCACCCGCTTCTTAAAAACACCTATAGTAGTGACAGCGCCAATGAGCGCGACAATGAGTTCGGAGGTGGCCTGGAGAACCGGTGCCGTTTCGCCGCGGAGGTGATCGCGGCCGTAGCGGACGAGATAGGAGCGGATCGTCTCGGCGTGCGCCTCTCCCCGTACGCGGACTACATGGACTGACGCGACTCCAACCCAGAGGTGCTCGCGCTGCGTATCATCAACGACGTGCTGAACTCGATCCGCGCGCGTGCTCTACTGCCACGTTGTGGAGCCGCGCATGCGGGTCAACCCGGAGGATGGAAAGCTGAACGTCTTCCGTATGCTCTTCCCGTTGAGGGCGTTCCATGGGACTTTCATCGTGAACGGGTCTTATGATAGGGAAGAGGGTGACGCAGCGATCAGAGATGGCTACACCGACCTGGTGGCGTATGGGCGGTTGTTCCTGGCGAACCCAGACCTGCCGGAAAGGTTCGTGAGGAATATGCTGTGTTGAATAAATATGATAGAGCACCTTCTACACCTCAGATCCGGTGTTCGGTTACACGGACTATCCTTTTCTCGGTCAGAGCTCGAGATAGTTTGCTTAATGGTCACGGTTTGTACAAGATGCATATGCATGAACCAAGATGTTTGTGTTATATTTGATCTTGTTTGGGTTCGTCGGTCAATAAAACAGGGGATTGCTTACATCGATTTCCTCGTGGACTGATACGTGGAGTTTAAACCGAAGAGCTGGACTACTTTATTTTATTTACACGGATCTCCCATGTTGACAATACAGATAAAATTATCGAAGATTATCTTCCTGCTTGTTTAGGAAAACCAAGTTTCTCCAGCGATCTTAAAAGCTGAGTGCACCAAATGAAAATGGCTGAGATACGCTCTTCTGCATTACTCGGCCAAGGCACGAGAGCTGGCAGCGTATGGGGACGCCACCATGTCATCCTTGAATAGGGTCCCTAACCGTAACACCCTAATTTTTAAATTATAAATCTAAATAAATTTTTACTATATTATTTTCAGGATCCATAAGGTTTTTATTGAAATTATTTTGATTTTAGAGCATTTGCCGTGCATTAACAGTAATTTACTTAACCATAAAAAGAAATATAAGTAAATATAGATCTTGTACATTTCATGCCGCATTGCATTGTTTTATTGCTTGTCTTTCATTTGAATTTAAATTTCAAATTTAAATTCAAATACATTCAAATATATTTCTTTTTCTCCCTCTTTTTCTCTTTTGCCCCCCCCCACTCTCTCTTTCTTTTTCCCCTCTCTCCCTTTCCTCCCGCAAGGCCCAGCCTAGCTGGCCTTTTCTTTTTCCTTCCCCACGCGGTCCAGCCGACCAGCTCCCTTTCTCCCAGCCCAACCCGCTCCCGTCCCTCCTCCCCTTCCTCTCCCTCACCGCCAGGCGGGACCCGCTAGTCGGGCTCGTCCTCAGCTCGAGCCAGGCTCGGACTCGCGCCCGAGTTCGGCCACGGCACGTCCTCCGCCCGCGCGGCGCTCTGGGCCCGCACGCCGAGGCCCCTCAGCCGTCCCGCGCCCTTGGTCCCGCCAGCGTCGCAGCCACCGCCTCGCCTTGCAAAACCCTAGCTGCGCAAGCCCGCCGCCACCGCTCCGCCGC
The DNA here is from genome assembly GCF_002211085.1 of Panicum hallii. NCBI lineage: Eukaryota > Viridiplantae > Streptophyta > Magnoliopsida > Poales > Poaceae > Panicum > Panicum hallii. The sequence continues at coordinate 31,180,347 of NC_038046.1, read as the reverse complement.
TTTCCGCCGTCAAGCAAGTGCCTCCGGAGCTCCACGTTGCAGTAAGGAGTATTACCAGCCCCTTCTCCCCCTTTTATCCCGCCTTCCCGCACGCTCCATTCCTCGCCAAAGCTCCGCGGCCATGCACTACCGCCGTGCGCCCCTCTCCGGCCCCCGTCTTGCCAACCCGAGCCCCTAGATGCGTTTCCCATAGCGTCCGCGTTCTTCCCGTGGAGCCCGCACATGAAACGAAGCCCGAACGGCCGTTTACGGTCAAGTCCAGTGAGTCCGCCGCCGCCTGCCGCCGTGTGCCCTCGCTGCCGGCGTCCAGCGCCGCCACCCCGAGCCGCCAGCCCCTCCCGACCATCCGATCCAGATCTGACGGTCTAGATTAGATCTAGACCGGGGTCAAATGACCCAATACCGGTCAACCCTAGGATCTTTTGCACTTTAATCCCTGAGTTCTATCGAAATCAACCCGCAGTCCACGACAGTTTAAAAGTATTCACGAGTGGATCCTTTTTCTTCTATTTAAGCCCTTGTCTTTTTCAAAAAGAGAACTTGCCGTCCTTAGCCCTCTATTTTTCAATCTAAACCCGAGATTTAAGGTTTAGTTATGTTTAAGTCCTCGTTTTCTTTTTCCAGAGCCCTTTTAGTTTCAAATTTTCTATGAATAAGCCCCTGGAATCATATTTTAGCCATAACTTCTTCGTTTTAACTCCATTTTCATCGATTCTCCTGCTCACGCGACCCTTGTGATGTATACGGTAGGTTTATAATGTTGTTTTGCTCTATTTATATTGTTTGGTATACTATTTATTATTTATTGTACTTGTTTGTTTGTATGTAATTGTGTGTTGCAATAGACGGTGCGCAGTTCGAGGGTCCGCAAGTGCAAGGCTTTGAAGGCATCCCTGAGCAGCAGCAGTACTTTAACAAAGGCAAGTGGTCCTTGATCGTATTCTGGTCCTAATAACTTTTTAAATACACACATTTACTTTATATGCATGCATGTGTCTATAATATGATGGATCCCAAACTAAGGATGTGCCTAGTTTCTATTGAACTTTCTTGATTAAACCTGGGTTATTATATTTATGTTGTAGCTACTGTGACACCCTAGGTGTTAAATAGAGCAAGCCAATAGGAAGAATGTTTGCTGTGAATTGAATTGTGTGAAAATTTAGTAAAGTTATGAAAATAAGGGTATTTATGTAATTTTATGAAAGTACAAGTCCTTTTACATAAATTAGTTGAAGTACAAAAGTGTGGCAGAAAAGTCTGAATTATTCCGGCTCAAGTGCGCTAGTCATTGCTATGCAGCCAATACTAACCCAACGCACTTCAAACGGAACAACCCATTGGTCTGTCGGGTCTCCGCCCGATGCAACCACGGTTCAACAGGATCGAAGCAGATTTACCTCGCACGAAGTCGAGTTTACAACCACAGTACAGCTCATCCACTTTTAATTTACAGATATGCAAATACCATTACAAACCTTGTTCAAAACTTAAAGTAAAACTTATACAAACAGTGTTTAAACCGACAAGCTTAACTGCTTGTCCATGCTCACAGCGGAAAGGAAATAAACACGCGACTACATACGTCGCAGAGGTTGACACCATGCTCAGCCCAATGCCTGGTGTCACTCCGGAGGATCACTGCCAGCCGGGGACGGATCCCACTCCACGGACCAGCCATGTGGAACAGAAGTTGGCCACGCAGAACTATCTGCGGGGTTCTCGAAGGTTATACCTGAAAATGTTACTAGCAAATTTTAGCTTTCATGTTCTAGTAATCATCCATTCTAGGTTAGCACCTACACTAAGCAAGCAAGGTAGAGATTATCATTCACCATGATTATTTCATTTATGGATTCACTTCTTACTCTATGTGGCAAAAGGAATAAGCAGTCTCAATTTCCGCGAGAGACGGACGATTCTGAATCGAATTTCAAATCTTGCAAGGGTAAACCTAACTCACACGCTTGGAACATCCAAAGATCGTTCCGAAGCAACCGTTTCCCTCATATTCCGGGTTATGGATCAGGGCCACCACAAGCGACTGCAGGACAGTACGCACACCAATTGTGCAGGACATACGTCTATAGCGCGACTATATGATTGTACTCCTGTCTGCCTTGCAGAACGCACTCCCACACATCGGTGCGTGTAAACATAAAATAAATGTCAAGTGGTGGAGACATGTCCATTTGCCGGGCCATTCAGGTACTAGGCTTACCACTTTACCATATTTTGCGGCATGTGGCTAGTACTTTCAAACGCTTAGCCACCACTACCACACACAGCGACCTTAACAACTTTCATCAAAACAGACAGGGTAAAACTCCAGGTCATGACATCGTACATGACCCTGTCCATCATCCTTATAGTGATTGCAAAATAGTAAACATGCAACTCCTATGTCACGCGAGTGACAGGAAATTACCTGACTTCTACCGGTCCTATTAGCAGAGCATCTACTCGATAAGGACTCAGGTACAATACATTGGTTCCTAGGATTCAATACATCTAGGGTTCCATTTCATCTCCTAGACTTAATGCAAGATATAATATATAAGTATAAGATTGCATAATGTAGTAATTTGAAATACTGGGTTATACATCGGGGCTTGCCTTCTTGAGTGGGGTTGGGGGCAAGGATATCAGAGACTTCCGAACTTTGGTTCGGGGCTTCAGTTAGATCCTCAGCGATGTTTATCGGGTCTTCGGAAAACCCTTGGTCTTGTCCCAAGACCAACTCGTAGTCTCCGTCGTCGAGCGTCGTTGATTCTACATGATATGCAACAATTTAATTGAGATGGTGCTTGAGTTAAAGATTTTATTTCATGATAAAGTTGCAATCCAACAATTAACACACATGAACTCATGAAACAAGGGGGTTTAGCCTTGAATTATCATTTATAATTAAGTTATGATTATAGTATTGGATTTACTGAAAATAGGAATTAAGACATTTGAATTTGAATTCAAATTTCCAAGTTTAAATTCAAAACTTAGGTAAATAGAATTATAAAGTCTTGAAAACTTAATTATATACTAATTATCAACACATTAGATTATGACAAAAAGATCTAATTAATTAAGCTTAAGGAACATGCTTAATTAATTTCAAATCCTCTCAAATTTGAATTACCCAAATTCAAAAGAATTTAAAGTACAAAACAGTGCTAAGTTTGAAATTTTTACTCAAGCTCACACATGGCCTATAGAAGTTACATGCCAAAAATCACAAGAAACAAAGCTAATAAGTAGAAGTTATGTACAAAATACCTTTTAAACTTAAGTTTAAATAGATTAAAAAATATTTAGTTTCAAACTAAACTTCATTAATTAAAATTGTAGGGTTTGAAATCTAGTTTCCAACAAAATTAGTTTGGAAATTTTTGGATTTTTCTACAGTTTTATACAAATTTTACAAGGCAGCAGCATTATTCACATGAAATAACAAACCACAAGGGGGGGGGTTCTCGGTATTTTTGCGCCTGGGTCCCTGGAACACTAAAAACCCTTGCAATTATGCCCCTGCCAGGCCCTGACGGCGGCTGGCCGATCGGCCCCGGCGCGTTCTCGCTGGCGGCGAGGTTACCGGCGGGAAGGGGCTGACCGGGCAGGATCTACGGGACCCACGGAGCTATTTGGGAGGGGAGGTGCACGACGGGCGACGGTGGAACACAACCGGCGACGGGGAGGTGCGGCGGCCGTGTCGGGTCACCGGCGTTCCTGGCGAAGGGCCGGTGAACATGAGCAAGCAAGGCGCACACGAGCACCGGTGAGCTGCGGGGAGTCGACCTGAGTACCTGGATGGGCTGGAGGTCAAGTGGAAGGGGCTGTCGACGGTGAGGTCGAGCTCGGGCGGCTGCGGTGAGAGGCGGCCCGGGGTGGGAGCAATTCCGGCGAAGGAGGGCCGAGGGCTGAACCGGATCAGGTCAGGGAGCTAGGGGAGAAGGTGGGGAAGCGTTGGGCCGTGGGGATTTGAGCGGGGTGGCGTGGTCGAGGGGAATTCCGGCGAAGGAGTGCGGTGGCGGCTCGGTGTCGCGAGGAGGAAGAAGAGGGAACATGCGAGGGGAAGGGGTTTGGATCGGCTTTATAGCAGCGCATTGCTTCGTAGAAGAGGGGGAGAGGAGAGGTGGTCACGGGATCGGTCTCAAGACGGCGGACGGCGCCGGTGGTGCCCTCAAATGCGTGGCAGCTGCTCGGCTCCGACGGCCCGACGTGGCACGGCGAGGGGAGGACAGCGGAGGCGGCGTGGTGGTGGGAGGAGGGGTGGGGCGACGCGTGGAAGTGCGGCGCAGAGTGGCAGGAGCTCAGGAAGCGGCCGGCGGCGGCGGGTCACGCGCGCGCGCAGAGGCAGAGGAGATCGGGGACTCGAGGAAGACAATGGAGGACTCGGTTGCAAAAAGCAGAAAATACAGTGACCTTACTGTAAAGCATAAATAACTTTCACACTAGTGCTCAAATGGAGATGGGCCCAAAAGCAAAAGTGTATGGTTTTTCAAAATGTACAACTTTGCTTTAAGGTTCATCCATGGAAGAGCTAAGGAGTTGGAGTTAAAATAAATTTTAGCAAAGATTCTAAACTTTATACAAACCCTATTTAAAAACCACACCACAAATATATCCAAAGGGTAGTTTCACCTACTTTTGCGATTTACACACAAGTTTTTAAATTTTGCAGAACAACCGTCATACTTTTGAATTATACCCTCCATGTTCACCCATTTAGCACAAAAGGACTCTAATTTAAATATAATTATATAAGTAACCCTTTTCCCTTAGTACTTAAATTTTTAAACACACTTTTACCGCATTTTGCATATAACATTACACTAAAGTTTAGGATGTGACCACACTAATTACCTGAGTGTCACAAAAAGTAACATCCAAAATTACAAAGGGTCAAAATGTAAAAAGGTGCAAGTCATCATGACATGTCATAAATACTTACAAATAGGTCCAAAGTTATAAGAAATTTACCTTAATAAGGACAAAACTTATTTAAGTTTGATTTGAGTGCAAAATGATAAAATAAAGCATTATGCTTTAGGTTTTTGAACTTGAACCCTAAAGTAAAGTTGTAGGATTTGAAAAACTCTACAACTTCTATTTTGTTTATTTCCTCATTAGAGCTTTGGATATGTGGGAAAATTCAGTTTACAGTGAGATCCCTGAGGTTTTTGCAAATTCCAAGAAGGTCCCTCAGACCCCTTTCCCTCTTCTTCTTCCTCTCGCACCTTGCTTTGCTCCCCTGCTCTGCCCTCTGCCCCTCTGCCGCCAGCTGTCAGCGCCGCTCCAATCCCTCCCCGGTGCCACCTCCTGCTCGGGCAAGCCACACGCGTCGCTCTCCCCCTTCCCCGGCCCTGCTTTCCTCCCCCACTGGCCTTTCCCGCGCGCCCCACGCCAACCCGAGCGCCGCCCGGCCGCCACCTCGTCGCCGCCATGTCCCCCGCTCGTGCCTGCTCCTCTCCCCTTCCTCTTCTGCCCAGTAGCACCAGCAGACGGCACTAAACCCATTTCCCTCCCTTTCCGTTGCCGTGCGCACCCGGAACCCTGAACACCGCCGCCGCCACCTTCTTCGACTCTAGCGACCTCCTGTTCGCCGTGGGCAGCCCACACCAGTCCTCCCCGCACCACTACAGCCCCCTAGGAAGCTTGCCCTCACCTCACTAACGCTCCCAAGCCACTCCCCGTGGCCGGACTTCCGCCAGAACCTTCTCGCCAACGAGCTCCCCTTCGCCGCCGCCTAGGCGGTCGTGGGAACCCCACCTCCGGTCATCCCCTTCCCTTCCCAAGACCTCCAAAAGGTGCGCCTTGAGCTCCTGGTGCTCACTGACCACTCCTTCTCCAACCCTCATCGCCCCCTCGCCGGAATTTGGCCGGCAACGTCCTGCCCTTCTTCCCCGGCGAGCCAAGGGCCTATTTGAAAGGATTTCAAAAGTTCTAAGGGTCTCCCTGCAAGATTCCAGAACCCCCTAATTCAAAAGCTGTGAACTTCAAAAATGTGTAGAAAATTGTAGAAAATTCAGAAAATTGTCAACCTAGTTGGGTTTGAATCTTGGTGTTAAGTAATACAACTTTTGTATTATGATCATGAGATGAAAATGTGTATTTTGTGCTGTGTTTAAATTAGTAGATGATGGGTACTTTAATTAGATCTTTTGATCCATAGCAGTGCTGAGGCTCAAAGTTGAAACATGAAATATATATGCCATAAGTAGAATTGTGTAAAATTTGGAAGCCTAGAACAGCCCTCTAGCTAGGATGTTTAAATAACATTGCTTTATGTTAATAAAAGTTTCATGATTTAATTCTAGATGCATTTCTTCATATTTATGGCTGAAAATTTCACCTTAGCTTTGTTTTAGTATATATGATTCAAGATAAAAGTATAGGAGTCACAACCTATGGCAGAACCAACCTGAATTACATCGGCTCAAGTACGCGAGTCCACTCTTGAGGGCTACCTCGTGCTTTAAACGGTATAATCCCTTGTCTTGTCGGGTAACGTCCCAATAAACCACCGACGCAGGATCCAACAAGGTACCTCGCACGAAGGCGAGTCCAGAGATATAATTGCCATTACACTTTCCATTACAGGCAGATATATATTACATAAGGATATAAAAGTAACATCAGTGTCCAACGAGGGACATTATTACAAAACGGTTTAAGTTTTAAGTTACAACAGCGGAGTTTGAAAACACGAACACTGTACACGTCGTTATTATGGATACCATGCTAGCCCTGGCACGATATCACTCGGCGGAATCTGTGTTGGTCGGGGACGGATCCCACTCCACGGACCAACCATCAGGCAGGGGGTAGGGCCACGGTGTAATGAATGCTGGCTCATCAGGAAGATTACCTGAAGTAAATCAACAAAAGCAAGGCTGAGTATACTAATACTCAGCAAGGCTTACCCGTCTCATGGTATACTTAGCATGTATCTAGACTTATGCAGGCTTTTCAGGTTTTGGGTAAAGTTTTCAGCTGAAAAGCAACAAAGAGTAGATTCTTATTTTCAACTTTTAGCTTTCAGGTTCTAGTTGATTAACCATTCTAGGTAAGCACCTATAACTACTCAAACATGGTAGAATCTTTAACCAAACATCATCTTTCATAATCACAAAGTTGCTCTTGTTACTCTATGTGGTAAAGGGATCAAGCAGTCTCAACCATCGTGAGAAGCGGACGATTCCTGAATCGAATTCAACCTTGCAAGGGTAAACCTAACACACACGCTTGGAACACCAAAGGGTCATTCCGAAGCAACCGTTTACCTTTCATTCCGACTCGTGGATCAGATCCACCACAAGCGACTGCAGGACCATACGCACTTCCAAAGTGCAGGACGTACGTCTGTAGCGCGACTACAAAACCCGTACTCCTAGTTGCCCAGACACACGTATTCCTACACGTCGAACCAAGTAACCAGAAGAAGTAAATACATGTGGTGGGGGGTATGTCCACTCCTCGGGCCGATTGGCTACTAGGCTTACCGCTTACCATATTTGACGGCATGTGCCTAGTACTTTCAAACGCTTAACCACCTCTACCACACACTGCGGCCTTATCCAGTTCAACAACACAGACGGGGTATCATCTCAAACATGATACTCCACAAAATTCCCGTCCGTCATCCTTATAGTGAATACAGGGAAGTAAACATGATAATCCCTATATCGCGCGAGTGACAGGAAATCACCCGACTTTTACCGGTCCTATAAGCAGAGCAGCTATTCGGACTCAAATTCTAGTGTTCAATACATCGGTTCCTGGAATTATGCAACTAAGGTTTCTAAACAATTCCTAAGAACTTAATGCATAAAGATATATATAATTAGTATAGTTTGCAGTGTAAACAAAGTAGGGGTTATGTCCGGGGCTTGCCTTCGCTGGTGGGGTTGGGGTTAGTCAAGTTAATATCTTCCGAACCTTGGTTCGGGACTTCAGAGAATTCCGTGACAAAGTTCCCGGGGTCTTCAGAACAACCTCCTTCTGGTTCCGGGATAAGCTCGTAGTCACCGTCAGCGAGAGCGGTCGATTCTATATGAGATGCAAAGTTACAAGTTATGGAATGCATATACTTTTATGTTAATTCACAATAAAGTTGCAATCCAAATAAAATAATATTATATTTCGATAAATAACCTAACTACCCTGTACTGGGCAGTCATTTATTGAGTATTAATTATTTTATCTAAATACATTAAATAGTTAAGTTAACTCTACTAAGTATCTAACTAGTGGCATGGGGCAACAGGTTGGGTGTGTTTTCTAATAATTATATTAAATAACTTTACTTATTTATTATATTAATTACTTACATGAATCTTAAGTTACTTCTAGTTATATTATGTCTAATTTGTTTGATACCTAATCCTTGATTGGAAATCTAATAACAGATTATACTATTAAAGAATAGTACCCTAAAATATTTCCATGATTTTTGGAACATTTAAATGTATAGATATTAATTATACAAAGTAAACTACACATTATTTCTAATTAAACTTGCACATTAAGGAAATAATACTTAATTACTAGGATAATTATTTTTTGTAAATTCTACATGTTAAAAGAAAACTAACACAACTGGTTTCACCATTTTATCATTTTTCTATGAATTACTATGCATTTCTTAAGCCTACAAGTAACCAAACTTAACATTTAAATTAGATCATCAAACATTCAGAAATTGAATTTTATCCCTGAGGTAAAGTTGTAGATCTTTATCTAAGGATTCCAACAAAATTTAGTTTGCATTTTTATGATTTTTCCCCGAATTGATATAGAATTTCAAAGTTGGCAGCTTAAATTACATAAAGGGTCCTTCGGTTACTATTCATTTGAGTCTAGGACTTTGCATGAAACCCCATGGTCTTCTATTTCTTCTAACCCGAAGTCCCTGGGCTAGAGACAGGAGCAGGACAAGAAGAGGGTGGCCATGTTCCGGCGAGACATGCCACCGGCGGCGAGGTCCAAGGGGAGGAGAGGGCTCAGGGGCTTACGGCGGTTTTGTTGCACCACTTGTCGAGGGCTGGGGTGATCTGCAAGACGGATCTCGATGAGGACCCGAGGTGGTGGCGGCGGGGTCAACGACGACGACGGTGCTCCGGCGATCGACGTTGGCAGCAAACCTACGCACGAGCTTCAGTGAGACACGGGGAACGTGTGGGTACAAACAATTGGAAGGATATGCGTCGGATCGGAGGTAATCGACGAGAACAGTGGCGGCGGCGGCGAGGAGGAATACCGTCGATCGTCGGGAGGGAGATGTGCTGGACTATAGAGCCAACGGACGGGTCGTGGAGCTTCACAGAGATGATGTAGTGCTAGCTAGAGGGTTTTGGTAGCGCGGGAGTGCCCGGAGCAAGCTGTCCACGGTGAGGCCGAAGGCGGCGACGGCGGCGCTCGTCGGAGGCGAAGCTCCAGTTGAAATTGGGAGGCAACAGGTGGTCAACGAGCACGAGCGAGCATCGGGGAAGCTTGCACAAGGATGGATTGGGGCGGTGGAGGTCTGGTGCTGGCTGTCCACGGGCGTGCCGTGCGTGGCCGGAGCGGAAAAGGACGGCGGCGGAGGAATGTGGCTCGGGCGCTCGGAAATTGGCACTGGAACTAGAGGAACAGGATGTAGGAGTAAAGGTAATGCTGTTGCGCGCGAGAGACCGAGAGTTAAGGCATCGGGGTGGACTGTCCACGGCGACGATGAGGTGGCGGCCGGCGGAGGCTCGGGGTCGGCGTGGCGCGCGCGCGAGAGGCCACCTGGGGAGAGGAGATGGACGAGAAGAGGAAGAGGGCAACGCGTGGAAGCGATCCCAGCAGGAAGTGGCGCTGCGGCGGCGGTGAAGCGGCGGCCAGAAGTGCAGCGCTGCCGGCGGCAGGCGAGCAGAGCAGGGGCCCACGTGCGCGAGGAGGAAGAAGAGGAGAGGGGAGAGGTCCGGGGGACTGGTTTGTGATTTCCAAAAAGTGTAGGGACCTCTCAGTAAACTAAAATTTCTCACTGCTACTAAGGTCAAATGAGAAAATGGTCAACATGAAAGTTGTAGAGTTTTTCAAGCTCTACAACATTGCTTTAGGGCTTAAGTTCAGAAAATCAAAGTTTACAACTCTTTAAGTTAAGTTTATGAATAAAGGTAGAATCTGAATTACTTTTGTCTTTATTCAAATAATTTGATCAAACCTTGGGTATGTTTACCAATTTTCCTGAAATGTAATGATTACTTGTATTTTTACACATTAGTCCTTAAGTAAAGCTGAATTTGACTTTTGTATTCCAACCACTTCACATGTAAACCCTTATATTTGTGTTAATTACACATAGGTCCTTAGTTTCATACAAAGTCTATTTCTCTTAGGTTTTAACTTAATATTTATACTTTTCTTCTCTATGGTCATTTGAATTTGACATTTAATAACATTTTTACACAATTGCACATAGGGACTTATAAAATTCATAATTTACAAATATACCCCTAGTTCTCAGTACAACTCATATACACCTTAACATGCATACAACTTACTAATACCTAGTGTCTATATCTCTAATTACCTGAATGTTACAGCCTTCCCCCCTTAAAAAGAATCTCGTCCCGAGATTCCGAAGCTGAATAGAATCGGATGATTAGATTTGGGGATTGGCTTGAAGGAAGTCTGGGAAATTTTGTTGAAGATAAGACTCTGTTTCCCAAGTCGCTTCTTCCTCGGTGTGATGATCCCATAAGATTTTGTACATCTTAACTGCCCTTCTTCTGGTGAGTCTTTCCTTGGTATCCAGGATTCGAAGAGGTTGTTCGATGTACGATAGATCGGGTTCAATCTCAATGGCACATGTCTCAACGATTTCCGTGGGTACTTTGACACACTTCTTAAGTTGAGAAACATGGAAGACATCATGAATAGCAGCCAATTGAGACGGAAGGTGAAGTTTGTAAGCCACTGGGCCACAAACATTGAGAATTTCAAAGGGTCCGACATATCGAGGTGCTAACTTCCCTTTTATGCCGAAATGTTGGACACCTTTCGTAGGAGATACTCGGAGATAGACAAAATCTCCTACTTGAAATTGCAGAGGTTTCCTCCTCTTATCTGCGTAGCTTTTCTGTCTGGACTGAGCGGTTTTAAGATTAGATTGAATAACCTTAACCTTATCTTCGGCTTCAACGACTAGGTCTGGTCCGAAGATTTTGCGTTCACCGGTCTCAGACCAACTCAAAGGAGTTCGACACCTTCGACTGTATAACACTTCAAAAGGAGCCATTCGAAGACTAGCTTGGTAACTGTTGTTATAAGAGAATTCAGCTATAGCAAGGCATTTGTCCTAACTTGTACCATAGTGAATAATACAAGCTCGAAGCATGTCTTCAAGAATTTGATTAACTCGCTCAGTCTGTCCATCCGTTTGAGGATGATACGCAGAGCTTCGTATCAATTTGGATCCAAGAGCTGATTGTAATTGTTCCCAGAAGCGTGCAATGAATTGGGGTCCTCTATCAGAGATGATCGTTTTAGGAACACCGTGCAATCGAACGATTTGATCTAAATAGATCTCTGCATACTTCTTAGTTGAATAAGTGGTATGCACAGGAAGAAAATGAGCTGTTTTTGTGAGTCTATCAATGATTACCCATATGGAGTCATGCTTTTGAGATGTGTTGGGAAGACCGACAATAAAATCCATGTTAATGTCTTCCCATTTCCATGACGGAATGGGTAATGGCTGAAGTGTACCAGATGCTTTTAAGTGGCTGGCTTTGACTCTCTGGCAAGTATCACACTCAGATACATGTTTGGCAATTTCTCTTTTCATTCTGGTCCACCAAAAATGTTGTGTAGATCTTGATACATCTTGGTGCTACCAGGATGAATAGAGAACTTGGATAGATGTGCTTCATCAAGGATTTGCTTGCGAAGCTGATGATCTTTAGGTACAACAATTCGATTGTTGAACCATAATGTTCCTTGATGGTCAGTGTGAAAACACTTATATTTGGCTTCTTCTAGTGATAGCTTTGATTTGATGATTTTGATACCTTCATCATGTAGTTGCGACATGATGATTCTATCTCGAAGAGTAGACTCAATGGATAGTAGATTCAGACTACCTTGAGGAATGATCTCTAAATTGAGTTTTCTCATCTGATGGCAGAGAGTGTCACTGAAAGTTGCTATGGATAAACAATGATAGTGTGCTTTGCGGCTAAGGGCATCCGCAACCACATTAGCTTTGCCTGGATGGTAGTGTACCTCAAGGTCATAGTCTTTAATCAAATCTAACCAACGCCTTCGCCTCATATTTAGGTCAGCTTGAGTGAAAATATACTTGAGGCTCTTATGGTCAGTGTAGATATTACACTTAGCACCCATAAGATGATGTCTCCAGATCTTGAGAGCGTGGATGACTGCTGCCAATTCAAGATCATGTGTTGGATAATTTTGCTCATGAGTCCAGAGTGCTCGGGATGCATAAGCAATAACTCGGTTGTTTTGCATAAGAACACAATCAAGGCCAATTCCAGAAGCATCACAATAGACATCAAAAGGCTGAGTATTATCCGGCTGAGCTAGTATTGGGGCAGTCGTCAGAAGTTTTCTCAGGGTGTGAAATGCTTCCTCACACTTATCATTCCAGCGGAACTTAACTTCTTTATTAAGTAGCTCAGTCATCGGTTTGGCTATCTTGGTGAAGTCTGGAATGAATCGGCGATAATATCCCGCCAATCCAAGGAAACTTCGGATTTGATGGACTGAAGTTGGAGGTTTCCAGTCCATAACCTCCTGGACTTTGGTTGGATCAACCGATATGCCTTTACTAGAGACAGTGTGTCCCAAAAATTTCACACTATCTAGCCAAAATTCACATTTCGAGAATTTGGCATAAAGGTAATGATCACATAGTCGTTGAAGAATGACACGTAAATGATTAGCATGGTCTTCTTTAGTTTTGGAGTATATTAGAATATCATCAATGAAGACCACGACGAATTTGTCAAGTTCCGGCATTAATACTGAATTCATGAGATACATGAAATATGCCGGTGCATTAGTGAGTCCAAATGACATAACCAGATATTCGTAAAGTCCATATCTGGTCGAGAAGGCCATTTTTGGAATGTCACTGGGCCTAATTTTAATCTAATGATAGCCGGAGCGTAAATCAATCTTAGAAAAGACCTTAGCTCCAGCTAGCTGATCGAACAAAATGTCAATACGGGGAAGAGGGTACTTATTTTTGATAGTAACCGCATTGAGTGGACGATAATCGACACATAGCCTTAGGCTATTGTCTTTCTTCTTGACAAAGAGAGCAGAACAACCCCAAGGTGAAGCACTTGGACGTATATAACACTTATCAAGAAGATCTTGGAGCTGGATTTTTAGTTCTGCTAATTCATTTGGAGGCATGCGATACGGCCTCTTTGAAATAGGAGCAGTGCCCGGTTGAAGTTCAATGATAAACTCGATGTCTCTATCTGGTGGCATTCCAGGCAAGTCGTCTAGAAAGACATCGGGGTATTCACATACTATAGGAATATCCTTGACTTGGATATTTGTGATGGCATAAGTGCAAGGATGCAGACATTCTGGCTGAGGCAGATAAAGGGTGGTGATCCCATAGTATGGTGAATCAATTTCAACAACTCGGGAAGAAATATCTAGCCGTACTTGATGTTTAGTCATCCAGTTTGTCCCAAGTATAATATCAATACCCTCCAAACTTAGTAAAACCAAATCAGTTTTGATTTCTTTACTACCTAACTGAATTGGCACACTTTTAATCATTTGGTTGGAAGTGATATTTCCTCCAGGGGTAGAGATCATATAGGACCCTTGAGTAAAACAAGGATCAAGTCCTATCCGGGTACCACAGTTGTTACTAATGAAACTATGTGTTGCTCCTGAATCAAATAATGTAACAACTGGTTTGTGGTGAATAGAGAATGTACCCGACATGACGGGAGCTCCATCGGGAAGTTCTGCCAGAGTGGTGAAATTAATCCGCCCTTGCCGGACTTGCATTACCGGTTTCTTGCCCTTGTTCTGGTTCCCCTGAGTAGAGCTCTGCCCTTGATTAGATTTCTTGGGCCGCGGACAATCTCTAATGAAATGATCCGCGCTTCCGCAATTGAAACAGCGGTTATTGCTGCTTCTCTGTGGCACTTGTTGAACAATTGGCCGTGGGCCAGATTGTTGTGGTTGTTGTGGAGGAACGGGAGGTCTATACCTTCCCTGCTGTTGAGGCGGCCTGAAAACCAATCTACCAGTTGGGGCATTCCGCTGCGGTGCTCTGTACGGTGTATTGGGAACAACCCGATACCTAGGTGGTTGAGCACTCGAGGGTCCAGTAGGAATCTTCCTCTTTTTCTCAGCATGATGTGCTATGATGCAATCTTCTTGAGTTAAGTCCATATTAACCAGCTCGCTGAAAGTATTTGCCCTTACAAGATTCAGGCGTTCCTTGAGCTTGGTATTAAGGCCCCGACAGAAACGATCTTGTTTCTTGGCATCATTATCTGCATGATATCCTGCATATTGACACAAATGATTAAAATTTTGTGCGTACTGCAAGACTATACTGGTGCCTTGAGTAAGTGCCAAGAACTCATTCAACTTTCACTCCAGCAATCCTTCAGGAATATAATGCGCTCTAAAGGCTGCCCGAAACTCATCCCAGGTGATAACGTGCCCTGCAGATTGCATGGCGTAGAAATTATCCCACTAGATCCGAGCAGCACCACGGAGTTGCTGGGCGGCAAAGGAAGCTTTGCTTGAGTCCGCACAAGGTATGGTCAAGAGAGCGAACTTCGATTCAATAATATGGAGCCAAGCATCGGCATCCAAGGGTTCTTCAGCTTTACTGAAGAATGGAGGCTGGGTACTGATGAAATCCTGATAACTGGCCACGGGAGGATTGTGGTCATCACGACCTCCTCGGAACTGCTGACGTTGCTGGTTTTGTTGTGCTTGTACCAGCAAGTTGAGCAACTCAGTTTGCCGAGCCATAACTTCGGCAAGGTTAGGAGGTGGTGGTGGCGGTTGTTGAGAACCGCTAGCCTGATCTGCCCGGAAACCTTCCGGGGTTCCGCGCGTGGCTCCAACCATCTGAAACAAAGGAGATGTCCATCATTAACCATATAGCCTTACTCCCAATTTCAGAAGATATATGACTTAGATAAACAATGCACATACTCCATTCAATCATCTCATTTCAGAATCATAAGGATAATGATCAGGATGATAAAATAGGAAACTTATATTACAACACTGGTTCTGATTGTTCTCCGCATCACATATCCGAAAGATCCCTACGCAGGCCATCTATGTTACAACAAATGGCATGAGATCTAGCTAAGTTACACACTACCTAAGTTGTTACACTCCCCACAAGTTACATCTAACCTGTCGACGATTTACAAAACTAGAAATCGTCGAAGTTGCCTACAGAAGACTGACTGCCAGAGGGAGAGTGATAGGGACTAAGAACAGGATCCCCGTGCTCGGAGTCAAGCTCTGAGACACCCTCAATCTCTTCTGGATCTTCTTCTTCTTCTTCAGGCATTACGGGTGCAGCGGGAAGTATATGATGCTGCTGCAGTTCCTCAAGGCGAGCCTGGGCATCATCGGCCTCAAGTATTAGATCATGAATTTGTGCCTGTAGGAATTCAATGACAGTGTCACGTTGAGTGATTATATGATAACACTCGTTGATCTGATCTTCCCGGTGAAGGATGGTCTCATCCCGTGCTGCGATGATTTCATCCTTTTGAGTCACCAAGGCTTGTAATTCCACTATTTGGGTCACTTGACGGTCAGCATTCCGATAGTGGCTTTGAGCCACTCCAGTTAATTGACTCAAGCTATGACGCAGCAAAATCTGGCAATGATGCTGCACATCCATGAACCTGGTAATACTACGAACCGTTTCTTCAGCCAGATCTCCTAGCATATGGCCAAGATGTTCTGTCCGAAAATTCCATTCCAAATTATCAGGGTCTATGGTAGGAAATAAACCAATAGGATATGCAGCAACTTCTGTTGGATGTTGATTGCAGAAAAGTTTGATAGCTTCCAAAGCAGCGGTTTCAAGGGTATCAACCAGACAATATCCCACCACTTCCACTTCTATGGGATGCCATGAGGAGCGGAAAGGGTGTTGAGGAATTATCATCTTAACCTGGCATCGAGGAACTCCTTCTTCATGATATTCCACCCCATCGTATTGAGGAGGCTCTGTATAATGAAACAGACTTAAGGATTCCCACAAGAGACGAGGAAACCCTTCCCAATGTAAAGCATTGGTGTGGAAGTGCCCCTCCTGATCCCAAAAGGCATTGGAAGGAGCAGCCATCTGCGACAACAATGCAAATGGTAAGATATATTTACCCTGCGGAAAGCTCACAAGGTAAATGGATTAAGATAGATGATTCTGATAACAGCAAAGGCTGGAAATCAGATGGATACTTAAGGGACTCAGCTAAAGATTGCTATTCACCCAAATTAAGAAATACCAACAGGTTACCTATTTCTTAAAGCAACAAAATTAAAGATCCCTTTTGTTGATTAATGTATTATGCATGCACGCACTATTCGATCTCACAAACAAAAATAACTGCCAAGTAATCTTGGTCTTACGTGGTTAGTTACGATGGCACAATATAAATACGTCTCTCTCTATTAACTAATCGATAAGTTCTATCCGTCCTAGTTTCGTAATCGTGGTTAGTGTACCTGCAGAAAACCACAATACATATATATATGTCCAATGAACCTTTCATGCCAGCATGTCATGAAGGCGTCCCCATTCATTACTGCTCACTATAGAAACAACATCTGTACTATTACCGCCGTACAGACAACGTTAACATACGTTGTCGAAACAACGTATTCACGGGGGGTACCGCAAAATGCGGGGGTATGAACAGCGATCGCCATACCCTGCGCCGAACCATCTACTCCCAATGTAGTCAACCAAAGTTGGTACATTGGCAGCATCTCAAGTAAGCCACTGCTTGAGAAACAGCGTTCGGTTCGCATCACCGACAGGAAGGCCAAACTCCCTCAGTTGGCTGAGGATCCTTACCTTCTTACCTCACGATCGAAGATGTCGTTACAGAAAGTAAGGTCGGGTTGTGCATGAATTTAATTTTTGGCAGGAAAGTAATGCTGGGAGTTAGAGTTATATATATCTATATTACAGCCACCTCTAATTCCCTTAATAACATTACCCTAGGGCTTTACGTACTATACATAAGCCTTAACGAATCCAACGTAGTTCGCAAATACTTGATTAATCAAATTTTATACTATAAATTACTTTTAAGGCTAAATATATCTCCAGGGTACACTTGTTAGCTCTGATACCAGCTGTGGCAGAACCAACCTGAATTACACCGGCTCAAGTACGCGAGTCCTCTCTTGAGGGCTACTTCGTGCTTCAAACGGTATAATCCCTTGACCTGTCGGGTAACGTCCCGATAAACCACCGACGCAGGATCCAACAAGATACCTCGCACGAAGGCGAGTCCAGAGATATAATTGCCATTACACTTTCCATTACAGGCAGATATATATTACATAAGGATATAAAAGTAACATCAGTGTCCAACGAGGGACATTATTACAAAACGGTTTAAGTTTTAAGTTACAGCAGCGGAGTTTGAAAACACGAACACTGTACACGTTGTTATTACGGATACCATGCTAGCCCTGGCACGATATCACTCGGCGGAATCTGTGTTGGTCGGGGACGGATCCCACTCCACGGACCAACCATCAGGCAGGGGGTAGGGCCACGGTGTAATGAATGCTGGCTCATCAGGAAGATTACCTGAAGTAAATCAACAAAAGCAAGGCTGAGTATACTAATACTCAGCAAGGCTTACCCGTCTCATGGTATACTTAGCATGTATCTAGACTTATGCAGGCTTTTCAGGTTTTGGGTAAAGTTTTCAGCTGAAAAGCAACAAAGAGTAGATTCTTATTTTCAACTTTTAGCTTTCAGGTTCTAGTTGATTAACCATTCTAGGTAAGCACCTATAACTACTCAAACATGGTAGAATCTTTAACCAAACATCATCTTTCATAATCACAAAGTTGCTCTTGTTACTCTATGTGGTAAAGGGATCAAGCAGTCTCAACCATCGTGAGAAGCGGACGATTCCTGAATCGAATTCAACCTTGCAAGGGTAAACCTAACACACACGCTTGGAACACTAAAGGGTCATTCCGAAGCAACCGTTTACCTTTCATTCCGACTCGTGGATCAGATCCACCACAAGCGACTGCAGGACCATACGCACTTCCAAAGTGCAGGTCGTACGTCTGTAGCGCGACTACAAAACCCGTACTCCTGGTTGCCCAGCAACACGTATTCCTACACGTCGAACCAAGTAACCAGAAGAAGCAAATACATGTGGTGGGGGGTATGTCCACTCCTCGGGCCGATTGGCTACTAGGCTTACCGCTTACAATATTTCACGGCATGTGGCCAGTACTTTCAAACGCTTAACCACCGCTACCACACACTGCGGCCTTATCCAGTTCAACAACACAGACGGGGTATCATCTCAAACATGATACTCCACAAAATTCCCGTCCGTCATCCTTATAGTGAATACAGGGAAGTAAACATTACAATCCCTATATTGCGCCAGTGACAGGAAATCATCCGACTTTTACCGGTCCTATAAGTAGAGCAGCTATTCGGACTCAAATTCTAGTTTTCAATACATCGGTTCCTGGAATTATGCAACTAAGGTTTCCGAACAATTCCTAAGAACTTAATGCATAAAGATATATATAATTAGTATAGTTTGCAGTGTAAACAAAGTAGGGGTTATGTCCGGGGCTTGCCTTCGCTGGTGGGGTTGGGGTTAGTCAAGTTAATATCTTCCGAACCTTGGTTCGGGGCTTTAGAGAATTCCGTGACAAAGTTCCCGGGGTCTTCAGAACAACCTCCTTCTGGTTCCGGGATAAGCTCGTAGTCAGCAAGAGCGAGAGCGGTCAAGTCTATATGAGATGCAAAGTTATAAGTTATGGAATGCATATACTTTTATGTTAATTCACAATAAAGTTGCAATCCAAATAAAACAATATTACATTTCGATAAATAACCTAACTACCCTGTACTGGGCAGTCATTTATTGAGTATTAATTATTTTATCTAAATACATTAAATAGTTAAGTTAACTCTACTAAGTATCTAACTAGTGGCATGGGGCAATAGGTTGGGTGTGTTTTCTAATAATTATATTAAATAACTTTACTTATTTATTATATTAATTACTTACATGAATCTTAAGTTACTTCTAGTTATATTATGTCTAATTTGTTTGATACCTAATCCTTGATTGGAAATCTAATAACAGATTATACTATTAAAGAATAGTACCCTAAAATATTTCCATGATTTTTGGAACATTTAAATGTATAGATATTAATTATACAAAGTAAACTACACATTATTTCTAATTAAACTTGCACATTAAGGAAATAATACTTAATTACTAGGATAATTATTTTTTGTAAATTCTACATGTTAAAAGAAAACTAACACAACTGGTTTCACCATTTTATCATTTTTCTATGAATTACTATGCATTTCTTAAGCCTACAAGTAACCAAACTTAACATTTAAATTAGATCATCAAACATTCAGAAACTGAATTTTATCCCTTAAGTAAAGTTGTAGATATTTATCTAAGGATTCCAACAAAATTTAGTTTGCATTTTTATGATTTTTCCCCGAATTGATATAGAATTTCAAAGTTGGCAGCTTAAATTACACTAAGGGTCCTTCGGTTACTATTCATCTGAGTCTAAGACTTTGCAGGAAACCCCCTGGTCTTCTATTTCTTCTAACCCGAAGTCCCTGGCCTGGAGACAGGAGCAGGACAAGAAGAGGGCGGCCATGATCCGGCGAGACATGCCACCGGCGGCGAGGTCCAAGGGGAGGAGAGGGCTCAGGGGCTTACGGCGGTTTTGTTGCACCACTTGTCGAGGGCTGGGGTGATCTGCAAGACGGATCTCGACGAGGACCCGAGGTGGTGGCGGCGGGGTCAACGATGACGACGGTGCTCCGGCGATCGACGTTGGCAGCAAACCTGCGCACGAGCTTCAGTGAGACACGGGGAACGTGTGGGTACAAACAATTGGAAGGATATGCGTCGGATCGGAGGTAATCGACGAGAACAGTGGCGGCGGTGGCGAGGAGGAATACCGGCGATTGTCGGGAGGGAGATGTGCTGGACTATAGAGCCAACGGACGGGTCGTGGAGCTTCACAGAAATGATGTAGTGCTAGCTAGAGGGTTGTGGTAGCGCGGGAGTGCCCGGAGCAAGCTGTCCATGGTGAGGCCGAAGGCGGCGACGGCGGCGCTCGTCGGAGGCGAAGCTCCAGTTGAAATTGGGAGGCAACAGGTGGTCAACGAGCACGAGCGAGCATCGGGGAAGCTTGCACAAGGATGGATTGGGGCGGAGGAGGTCTGGTGCTGGCTGTCCACGGGCGTGCCGTGCGTGGCCGGAGCGGAAAAGGACGGCGGCGGAGGAATGTGGCTCGGGCGCTCGGAAATTGGCACTGGAACTAGAGGAACAGGATGTAGGAGTAAAGGTAATGCTGTTGCGCGTGAGAGACCGAGAGTTAAGGCGTCGGGGTGGACTGTCCACGGCGACGAGGAGGTGGCGGCCGGCGGAGGCTCGGGGTCGGCGTGGCGTGTGCGCGAGAGGCCACGAGGGGAGAGGAGATGGACCAGAAGAGGAAGAGGGCGACGCGTGGAAGCGATCCCAGCAGGAGGTGGCGCTGCAGCGGCGGTGAAGCGGCGGCCAGAAGTGCAGCGCTGCCGGCGGCAGGCGAGCAGAGCAGGGGCCCACGTGCGCGAGGAGGAAGAAGAGGAGAGGGGAGAGGTCCGGGGGACTGGTTTGTGATTTCCAAAAAGTGTAGGGACCTCTCGGTAAACTAAAATTTCTCACTGCTACTAAGGTCAAATGAGAAAATGGTCAACATGAAAGTTGTAGAGTTTTTCAAACTCTACAACATTGCTTTAGGGCTTAAGTTCAGAAAATCAAAGTTTACAACTCTTTAAGTTAAGTTTATGAATAAAGGTAGAATTTGAATTACTTTTGTCTTTATTCAAATAATTTGATCAAACCTTGGGTATGTTTACAAATTTTCCTGAAATTTAATGATTACTTGTATTTTTACACATTAGTCCTTAAGTAAAGCTGAATTTGACTTTTGTATTCCAACCACTTCACATGTAAACCCTTATATTTGTGTTAATTACACATAGGTCCTTAGTTTCATACAAAGTCTATTTCTCTTAGGTTTTAACTTAATATTTATACTTTTCTTCTCTATGGTCATTTGAATTTGATATTTAATAACATTTTTACACAATTGCACATAGGGACTTATAAATTCATAATTTACAAATATACCCCTAGTTCTCAGTACAACTCATATACACCTTAACATGCATACAACTTACTAATACCTAGTGTCTATATCTCTAATTACCTGAATGTTACACAACCCTAGTGTAACTTCAATAATGAATTTAAGCTTAGATTTAAAGAAAATTCATGAACAATAGCTCTAGTTCATGAAAAATTATGAAAATATTTTGAGGTGTTGTTCTTGAGTAGTGTAACATGTCCACAAATTCTCAACCTATGATCAGGTGTAGACCAACCGGAATGAATAGGATATGATATGATAATGTTATATTCCTAATTAATCAAAGTAGGTCCATAATTAAATAATAACCTAGGGTTATTAAAGCTAATTAGCTAGTCAAATTAATAAAGTTATTAAATGTAATTAGTTTAATTGTTTAAGATAACCAAACATGCTACCTCATGCAGTTAATTAAATGTTTAGGGTAACCAACTGTGTTACTTAATGTAACTAAGTAGTTTAATTAATACCCGATAAATGACTGCCCAGTAAAGGGAAATTGTGTTGTTTGCTAGTATGTAATGTTAATTTCGTTGGATTGCAATAGAATAAAAGTCCATGCATTTTCTAAACTGCATCATTTACATCGCATGTAGACTCGACGCTTCTCACCGACGGAGATTATCAGATTCTCTCGGAACCCGAAGTGGAAATCTCTGAAGACCCTGAGAACGTCGTCAGAGGTTTAATTGAAGCCCCAAACCCGAGTTCGAAAGAATTTGTTAACGTCTCTGACCCCAGCCTCTCCAGTGAAGGCAAGCCCCGGACATAAAACCCGCTATTTTACTTACTCTGCAATCTACATTTATAATTATACTTGTGTATTAAGTTCTTAGGAGTTGTCTGGAAACCCTAGTTGCGTATTCCTAAGAACCGATGTACTGAATATTAGAACCTGAGTCCGACTAGTGCTATGCTAATAGGATCAGTAGAAGTCGAGTGATTTCCTATCACTCGCGCGATATAGGAATTGATTGTTTACAATCCTGCAATCACTATAAGGATGACGGACGGGGTTACGTGCAATAACATGGAAAGGAATGGTACCCCGTCTGTGTTGAAGAATTTGGTTAAGGTCGCAGTGTGTGGTAGTGGCAGTTAAGCGTTTGAAAGTACTAGCCACATACCGTGAAATATGGTAAGCAGTAAGCCTAGTAACCAATCGGCCCGAGAAGTGGACTCGTCCCCCACCACTCGACTTTTATTTTATGTTTACACGCACCAACGTGTGGGAGTACGTGTGGCAGAACCAACCTGAATTACACCGGCACAAGTACGCAAGTCCTCTCTCAAGGGCTCCAACGTGCTTCAAACGGTGTAACCCCTTGGCCTGTCGGGTAGCGTCCCGATAAACCACCGATACAGGATCAAATAAGGTTACCTCACACGAAGGTGAGTCCAGAGATACAGTCACGATCATATTTTACATCACAGGAAATTACATTACAAGAGTTTCCAAAAGTAGTACTAAGTTCCAAATTTAGAAAAATTATTACAACTGTTAAAGTTATGGTTTTTGGCAGCGGAAAAACATACGCGATGATTTACAACACGTCATCAAGATGGATGTCATGCTAAGTCCAGGCACGACATCACTCGGTATCATCAGTATTGGCTGGGGACGGATCCCATTCCACGGACCAACCTTCTGTGAGAGCACAGGGCCAAGGCAGGGGAAGAGTAGGGTCTTCAAAGATGTTTCCCGAAAAACATATAACTAGCAAGGCTGAGTATACTAATACTCAGCAAGGCTTACCCGGGATTGGGTATACTTTAGCCCGTAACTAGACTCATGAAGGCATTGTACAGGCTCTGGATTTATTTTCAGCTGAAAAGCAACAAAGAGTATGATCTACTTTAAAATTTTAGCTTCCAAATTCTAGTTGATTATTCATTCTAGATTAGCACCTACACTAAGCAAGCAAGGTAGAGATTATCATCCATCAAGATTGTTCCATCATTAGTTGCACTTCTTACTCTATGTGGCAAAAGGGATAAGCAATCTCAATCTCCGCGAGAAACGGATGATTCCTGAATCGAATGTCAACCTTGCAAGGGTAAACCTAACTCACACGCTTGGAACATCCAGACATCGTTCCGAAGCAACCGTTTGCCTTTCATTCCGGGTCGTGGAGCAGGCCACCACAAGCGACTTGCAGGACCGTACACACACCAATGGTGCAGGACATACATCTGTAGCGCGACTACATGAACCCGTATTCCTGTCTGCCTTGCAGAACTTACTCCCACATGTCGGTGCGTGAGAAAAACCAAATTACGAGTGGTGGGAGGTATGCCCACTTGCCGGGCCGATTGGTTACTAGGCTTACCGCTTTACCATATTTCGCGGCATGTGGCTAGTACTTTCAAATGCTTAGCCACCACTACCACACACTTCGACCTTAACCACTTTTAACAAAACAGATAGGGTAAACCTTCAGGTCATGATACAGCACATGACCTTGTCCATTATCCGTATAGTGGTTGCGAAATGGTAAACATTCAATACCTATATCGCGCGAGTGACAGGAAATCACTCGACTTTTACCGACCCTATTTAGCAGAGCATCTAAGTGATAAGGACTCGGGTACAATACATTGAATTCCTAAGATTTTATGCAACTAGGGTTTCATTTCAACTCCTAGACGTAATGCAAGATATATAATACAATAATGAAATTGTAATAAATTGAAATATTGGGATATGCATCGGGGCTTGCCTTTACTGGTGGAGCTGAAGTCAGGGATGTTAATATTATTATCTTCTGAACTTGGTTCGGGGCTTTAGATAATTCCTTGGTGACGTTCCTTTGGGCTTCAGAAAAGTCCTCCAGAGACTCCTGGGAGGTCTTGTAGGTATCGTTTGCGGAAGTAGTCGTATCTACATGCAATGCAACATTACACTCAAATGTGCACATAAAACTATCTTAATTCACGATAAAGTTGCAATTCAACACTCATTTAACATACTACTCACATAACAACCAAAAAGATCTGAAACTAAACTTAGACAGAGCTTTAGGGGGACAACTAATTAAAATGGACTATTTGTTGAAGACTACAGCATAGTCGATTGGAAACAACAGGGGTTCAATTGATAGAATTGGCAAAGGACAGAGCTATCTACTTTGCCTTAGGAAATCGGCTGATTTCCATTTGAAAGATAACTTGGCAGGAGCGGTTTCCATGTATGATCCAAGGGGATTAGCCGATTTGGGTTCACCTGAGGCCAAACCGGCTGACATGGAGAGGAACGTTGAAGGTACAGTACTTCAAGTACAGAAAAAGGAAGGATCTTGCCGATTGGATTATCAGCATGTTTGTGGTCTATCCGATTGGTTGGTGTATTGGTTTGTCTTAGTCGACGAGGGTGCATCAGGTTTAGCCGATTGATGTGCTTTGGTCGTGCTTAATAGAGGCATGTCGACTGTGTTATCTTAATGATCTAGGGTTGTGTACTTTGGCCGGTGTAGCCGGTTGATAGGTGCATTGGTTCCCTAATTGATCGATGAAAGCATCGATTACTTTAGCAGAGGGGTGATTGCTAAAGCAACTGTGTTTTAACTGAGATGTGCTTACGTGTTATCCTAGGTAACTAGGTGTGGTTGTATCAGCTTGATTACGTCAGCACAACAATTGAGCGACGTACAGCCGATGGGGTTATCTAAGTTAGACCTATTACAAGAACTAGGTGGAACAGAAAACTAACATCAAACTAGGCTGATGAGACCACAAGTGCGGAATTAGACTAAAGAGGATATGGCTGATAGGTTTGTGCCGATGAGGATATGTTCTACAGATGTGTAGCCGACTGGAGTGTGGTTGAGGGTATGTGACCCATAAGTATATAGCCGATCTCTCAGCCGATAAATCGGCTGATAGAAGTGTGCGGAGAAGGATTGGAAAACTAAGGATTGATCGGCCATATTTGACTGATATGGAAAACAACTAGAATCGGCTTGGATCAGCCGATAGCAAGAATTCTAAGATTGTGTGTGCATCTTCGATACATCGACTATGTGCAGCCGATGTAGGACAGAATAAAAGAATTGTATCGGCAGTAGCTGATATTAGAAAGATAAAAACCGTATCAGCTAACCAGCCGATGGTAAAAGCATATCAAAAGAAATGCATCGACTGACAGCTGTTCCGCAGAAACATCATAAACTCGATTGAAACGGATGCTTAGCGGCTGAGCTAATAGCCGTTGCTGAAGCATAGCTGCAGAGATGTATTGGATAAGCAGCAGATACACACGGACTAACAAGGATCCTTATATGAAAAGGACCTTAAGGAAACGGAAATCAAAACAAGGACAAGGTCTTGATGGTAGGGATATGAGCACTTGTGTGAAAAGATTAACTAGATATCACACATCTCTACTTAAGACATACATCCTATGATTTACCTTTCAGCTACAACACATGCATATCACATAAGGTACAAACAAAGCATTCATTTCCTAATATTTAACCTAGACCACAAATCGAAGACTTTCAACTCAAGATCACAACATAAAACTTGTAGATTTTGACCTAAGGATTCAAACAAAACTGGTTTTGTATTTTTATGAATTTCTTACGAATTTCTATGGAATGTAGAAGTTCACTAATTTGAAATAAAGAAAGCTCTAGAAATTTTACAGAGAACACCCCAGAACTTTCTAAATCGAAGCAATTAAGTCTCTGGTCGGGGAAAACAAAGAATGGGAAGATAACAATGATGTTCCGGCAAAGGGGTCGCTGGTATTAGGAAGATTCAGTGGATCAGAGCAAACCTTGGGGTAACCTTGGTTGTGGATGAGAACGGGTGGAAAGTGAATTCCCGTGGCGAGCAGGATCGGCGATGAGAAGTGCTTGACGGTGATGAGGTTCTGGTACGGGAAGGATGGCGAGGTGGAACTGGAGAGGTTCATCGGGTGATGAAGAAGCTTGCTGGGGATTGTAGTGGGTGGAGGATGGCTAGAGGGATATTCCTCATGATGACCCGTGGTGATAGCGGTTGGCTTTGCCACGGCGATGATGTTTTGGTATACAGGGATCGAAGAGGCTCGATGGGGGGGTTCACGAGCTTTCTTGAGGTGTTGTGGTCTTGCTTGAACAATCGGCGAGGAGTAGGAGCTGCTGAACGTCGTGGACTTATGGGAGGAGACAATGGAGCCGGATTGGTTCCCTATGCCAACTTCTCCGCGAACCTCAGGGTTTTCCTGCTCACGGGCTAAGCCTCCTCTGCTCACGCGCGTGTGCTGCAGAAACACGGTCGGCACACCCGCGTAGCCTCCTGTAGGATCGCCACGCCTGGTTGCATCTCCTGCGTGCTGTTCCTGTTCTGCTCTCACACCATTGGCCCTCAACTTGCTCACGCGTGGCCTGTTGCCTTGCACACGCACTCGCCTGTGGAATCGAGCCGAGCCGGCCACCGGCAGAACACTCTCGCTCGCATCCGCGGACGCGCCGGTCCAGCCCCGCCCGGACCTCCGGGTCCTGCAACTCCGCCGTCCATCCCACCTGCTGCGCGCCATTTGCTTGCCGCCAAAACTGCCTCTGCTGCTCTTCTGCTTCCTTGCGCGTGCTTCTGCGGCACGCACGTCCGCTCCCTGCTTCACCTCCTACGCGCGGCTCCTGCACACCCGCGCAACTACTCCTCCTCCTCCTGATGCCGGACCCGCGCTCGCCTTGGCCTTGCCGCGCCTCAGCTCCATCCGTGCACGCCCGTGCCGCGTGCGTCCTTGGCCCGTGTCGCGCGTGTGCCGCAGCTGCTCGTCTACACAGGAGGTCGCCGAGGAGTAAACCCCAGGACGTCGCCGCCGTTTGATCCATGGTGCCCGCACCGACTCGCGCAGAATCCCTCCACTGCCACGTCCTACGCCGCCCGCGTGCCGCAGCCACCAGCCCTGCAGCCGTCGCCGTAGCTCCTCCCGCGCTCACGCACCTGCGCGCTGCAGTCTTGCACGCCGAGCCGCGCCGTGCCCGTGCATGCGCAAGCTCCCGCGCCCGCGCCGCGCGCTACCGCTCGCGCGCCTGCTCCACGCCTCCCGCGCGTCCGCTCGCGCGCCTGGCCACCAGCCACTCGCCCCAGCTCGGCACTGCCCGAGCCGCGCGTGCCCGCGCCTGCACACGCGCCGGCTCCCACGCCTGCTCCAGCCCAGCGCCGCCTGGAGCCGCGCCGCGCCGTCCGCGCTGCGCTCGCCCAGCGCCGCCCGAGCGCCCGCGCCAGCCAGAAGCGCGCCGAGGGAGGGAGGTAGGGGGAAAGACCTCCAGATAGAGGCGCCCTCCGGTGGGGAAAAGAAAGCGCCAGATAGAAGAGGAACAGAAAGAGAGGAAAAACAGAGGAGAAGGAGAAATAGGACTTCCCAATGACTTATGCGCAAATTTAGAAAATTGCAGGGACCTCTTGGTAAAGTAAAATTTCTCATTAATCTAAAACCCTAATGAAGAAATGCCCAAAACGAAAGTTGGAGAGTTTTTCAAACTCTACAACATTGCTTTAGGGCTCAATTCAAAAACTCAAAACTTATATCTTTACACGTTAAGTTTTGGACAAAGGTTGGATTTGAATTATTTTTGTCCTAAAGAGTATAATATCATAGTATTTAGGGCCTAAATGCAAGCATTTATGACATGTCATGATGACGGGATAGACACGTCATAATGATTGGATAGACATGTCATGATGACTTGCACCTTTTACACTTTAGCCCTGAGTAATTTTGAGAGTTACTTTTGTAATTCAACTACTTCCATAAAAGGACTTGTAATTTTATAAAATTACATAAACACCCTTATTTTCACAATTTTACCCAATTTTTTACACAATTCAACACATATATTTCAAATGAAACTTTTGGATAAATATATAATCTTTACAAGGGATAAAGTAAGAGAAAGCATGTTTGCAAAACCACCCTTCACTTATTTTAAAGATGCCCCCTATCCAATTACATTTTGCAAAAACAAGCCTAGTTTTTCCATAATTACAAAAATACCCTTTTTACTTGCACTTTAAATTTTCAAAAGCTTCACATAAACACACACAAGCTTTACACTAACAAGCACATACTTCACACTAACAAATAATGTGCCTAGTTTACAATTACTCGAACTGTCACAGCACGTTCTGCAGAGCAGATAGGAATACGATCATACAATCGCGTTGTAGACGTATGTCCTACACATTGGATGTGTGTATGGTCCTGCAGTCGCTTGTGGTAGCTTTGTTCCACGACCTGGAATGAAAGGCAAACGGTTGCTTTGGAACGACCTGTTGGTGTTCCAAGCGTGCGAGTTAGGTTTACCTTGCAAGGGTTGAAATTTGATTCTGAATCGTCCGTTTCTCGCGGAGATTGAGACTGCTTAATACTTCTGCCACATAGAGTAACAAGAGCAATCTTATGATGAGTAATACTGAGGTATGCTTTAAAAAGGCTCTACCTTGCTTGAGTAGTTATAGGTGCTTACCTAGCATAGTTAAAGGAACTAAAACCTGAAAGCTAAAATATGAAATTAAGGACCTACTCTTTGTTGCTTTTCAGCTGAAACAAAACCCAAAACCCCATTAAAGCTTACATGGTCTAGTTATGGGCTAAGTATACCCAATTCCGGGTAAGCCTTGCTGAGTATTAGAGTACTCAACCTTGCAATATGATTTTATTTCAGGTCATGTCCCTGAAGACCCTACCCTTCCCATGCCTTGGCCTTATGCTTTGCCTGATGGTTGGTCCGTGGAGTGGGACCCATCCCCGGCCAACACTGATCATACTGAGTGATGTCATGCCAGGGCTTAGCATGATGTCTGTACTGGTGACGTGTATATTTGTCGTACTTTAAATTCCGTTGCCGTGAACTTGAATCTTTAAACTGGTTTGTAATAATTTCTATCAGTTTGGAACTTATGCTACTTCTGAAACTCTTGTAATATAAGTGCTTGTGATATAAAATATGATGGTGATTATATCTCTGGACTCGCCTTCGTGCGAGGTACCTTGTTTGATCATGCTTTCGGTGGTTTATCGGGACGTTACCCGACAGACCAAGGGGTTACACCGTTTGAAGTACGATAGGAGCCCTTGAGAGAGGACTTGCATACTTGAGCCGGTGTAATACAGGTTGGTTCTGCCACAACTGGTATCAGAGCTAACAAGTGTACCCTGGAGGTATGATTGGCCTTAAAAATACTTTTAGTATAAAAATTGGACCAACAACTTATTTTGTAAAACTACGTTGGGTTCGTTAAAGATTGTACTTAGTACGTAAAGCCCTAGGGTGATATTTAAAGGAATTAGAGGTGGCAATAGTATATGTATATAACTCTAACTTCCAGCACTACTTTTCTGTTAAACCTTAAATTTATGCACAATCAACCTTGTGTTCTGTAACTACGCCTTCGACGATGAGGTAAGAAGGTAAGGATCCTCAGCTAACTGGGGAGTTAGCCTTTCCGTCGGTGATGCGAATCGAACGCTGTTTCTCAAGCAGTGGCCTACTTGAGATGATACCAATGTACCAACTTCGGTTGACTATATTGGGAGTATATGGTTAGGTGCAGGGTATGAACAGCAATACCCCCGCATTTTGCGGTATTCTATGAATACGTTGTTTCGATAACGTATGTAAACGTTGTATGTACGGCGGTAATTGTACAGATATTGTTTCTATAGTGAACAGTAATGTTTAAGGACACTTTCATGAGTGCTGGCATGGAAGGTTCATATATATTGTGGTTTTTTGTAGGTACGCTAACCACGATTAAATAGGTTAAGACGAATAAGGATATCCGACTAGCTATTATAGGGAGAAACGAATATATTGTGCCACCGAAACTAATCACGTAAGTCCAAACATATTTGGCAATTATTTTGAGTTGTGAGGACGCGTAGCAAGTGCATGCATATTCCTTGATTTGATTAAATGAGTGGCATGGTTTGTTGTTTTAAGGATGTCTAGAGTGTTGTTAGTCACTAGTGCAGCCTTGAAATAGTCATACCAACAGCCTCAGGTTATAGTGTTTCGACCTTTATCGTTTCATTCTCAAGATCTAGAACAATCTTCCGATTTTCAGATTCTACTGCTATCAGAATAGGTCCTCTTGTTTCTTTTACCTTGTGAGTTCTTAGCTAGATAGCTGCATTCCAGTCATTCCATAAGTCGAACTCACATTCTTCCGCAGTCTTCTCAAGGGTATGGTTGAAAACTTGTAATCTCACCATTTGAATCCTTGTTTTAGATGGCCGAGCTTCCAAGGTTCTTTTGGGATTCCGCAGGACACGCTCATACCAATGCCCTACATTGGGAGGGTTTTCCTCGTCTTTTGTGGGAGACCCTTCAGTTGTTTGGCTACACCGAGCCTCCACCTTATGATGGAATAGAGTATGATGAAGAAGGCGTTCCTCGGTGTAGGGTGAAGATGACTGTTCCTCCACACCCTACTTTATCTCTGTGGCAACCCATTGAAGTTAATGTGATTGGACATCGCCTCGCCGATACTTTTGAAGCGGCAGCTATGGAAGCTATCCACATCTTCTGTGATCAACAGACTGAGGAAGTTGCAGGACATCCTATTGGCTTATTCCCTGCAATGGATTCTCGTGACCCATAATGGACTTTCAGGGTGACATACTGTGATCACTTACTGGGAAGTCTGGCCGGAGAAACTCTACGCACTGCAGTCAGATTTATGAATGCACAGAACCGCTACCAGACACTTCAGCAGCACGGTATATATCGACTCACCAACATAGCCCAAGGGTATCGTAATCAGGTTGGCCGGCAGAATACGCAGATTGAGGAACTCCAAGCCACTGTCACGGCCAAACAAGAGGTTATTACTCAGCGGGAAGAAACCATTTAGCATCGAGAGGAACAGATTGTTGAGAGTGATGCTCTCATTGTCCAGTGCGACACTGTCATTGACTTCCTCCAGGAACAAGTTCACGAGCTCAACCTTAATCTTGGCCAAGCTATTGACCATATCAACATGCTTCATGAGCAACCAGTGCAGCCTATTGTTGATGAGTTTGAGAGTGAAGAAGAAGAAGAAGACCTTGAAGAAATCGAAGGAGTCTCCAAGATCGACTCTGAGCATGGAGATCCTGTTCTTAGTCCCCATCATTCCTCATCCGGCAATCAGTCATCCATGGGCAACCTTGATGATCTTTAGTTTGTTTGAGTTAACAACATCCTAGGGTAGATAATGTAATATAGTGAGACATGGAAGTGAGTAGTTAGATGACCTACGAGCCACTTGTTGTAGTATATGTGGCAAACCTGTGTACGGTTTGGTTTGTAGTAAGGAACAACTTGGTGTAAGATGGAATAAGTTTCAGCTGGTAATGTAAATCTGAGTTGCTGTTTGGATGGTTGAGTTAACACTGTGAATTGGATTTATTACCCGACACTGTTTCAGTATATGTTATTTTGGTACCATATGATTTCTGAAATTGGAAGCTAATGGACAACTTCTATATTTCAGATGGTAGGTTCTACGCTCGGAACCCCGGAGGGACTCAGACCAGACCAGGCTAGTGGTTCACAACAACCACCTCCGCCACCGCCAAATCTAGCGGAAGTGATGGCCCGTCAGACCGAACTCCTAGACATGCTAGTGCAGGCCCACCAACATCAGTTCCGTCCTCCTCAACATGGACGTGAAGAACATCCATCGGCTAGTTATCAGGATTTCTTCAGTACGCAGCCCCCGCTCTTCCATAAGACTGAAGAACCCCTTGATGCAGATGCCTGGATCCGTACCATCGAATCCAAGTTTGCATTACTCTTCGTCCCATGCTCCGAAGCAAACAAAACTCTCTTCGCAGCCCAACAGCTTCGTGGTACTGCTCGCATTTGGTGGGACAACTACTATGCCATGCAACCGGATGGACATGTTGTCACCTGGGAAGAATTTAAGGCCGCCTTTAGAGTGCACCATATCCCGGAAGGACTTATTGAGTGAAAGCTCAATGAATTTTTGGCACTTACCCAAGGAAATCGCACTGTACTTCAATACGCACAGGCTTTTAATCACCTATGCCAGTACGCGGGCTATCATGCTGACACGGATGCCAAGAAAAGAGATCGATTCCATCGCAGACTAAACACCAAGCTGAAGGAACACTTGAATCTGGTCAGGGCTGACAACTTCAATGAATTGGTCAACATGGCCATTACCCAAGAAGATTGTATTTCAGCCCATCGTGCTGAGAAAAGGCAGAAAGTATCGCTTGGACCTTTGAAGTTACAACCTTTGAGGTATCGGTTGATTCAGAACCCAGTTGTCCGAGCTCCGCCCCGAAATGTTCCAGCAGGCAGATGGGTAGCTAGACCTCCTCAGCAACCCCGATTCAACAGACCACCAGTGCCTCAACCTTTGTAGCAGCAATGACAATTCGGTCCAAGGCCAAACCCTTCGCAGGTTAATCAAGGGAACTTTGTCAATCGGTGTTTTAATTGTGGTAGTCCGACGCATTTTGTTAAAGACTGCCCACAACCAAGGAAAACATTCCCCGGACAAGCCTCCAACTCCAACTCCAACTCCAGGAACAAAGGCAAGAGGTAGGTTATGCAAGTCCATCAAGTAAGAGTAAATTTCACTACTCTATCGGAATTTCTGAAAGGTTCACCAGAAATGACGGGTACATTTACTCTACACCATCACCTTGTTA
Organism: Panicum hallii; assembly: GCF_002211085.1. NCBI lineage: Eukaryota > Viridiplantae > Streptophyta > Magnoliopsida > Poales > Poaceae > Panicum > Panicum hallii. Next base: position 31,147,238 of record NC_038046.1, on the reverse strand, counting down.
TTATACTTTTTGATTCTAGTGCAACCCATAGTTTTATTAGTACAAGGTTTGGGACCAAAATAGGTTTGGATTTCTACCCCACTAATGGAACTTATATGATAACAACCCCTGGAGGTAGAATTGCATCAAATCAAATTTGTAGAGATGTACTAATCCAGTTGGGTAGCACTCTAATAAGGACAGCCGTAATTTCATTAAACCTAGAAGGAATGGATATTCTCCTAGGTATGGATTGGATGACCAGACATCGAGTATCTCTAGATATCTTTTCTCGAATAGTTGAGATAAACTCCCCGGAATATGGACATACCATCCTTTATCTTCCACAGCAGGAATATGTTAGCTCTAGTGTATATGCCATAAAAGGGATCAAGTTAGAAGACATCCCTATTGTGTGTGAGTACCCAGATGTTTTTCCGGACGAGTTACCCGGGGATGCCTTCAGATAGGGATGTTGAGTTTGTTATAGAGTTACAACCTGGCACAGCCCCCATTTCTAAAAGACCCTATCGTATGCCACCCAATGAGCTGGCAGAGTTGAAACTTCAACTTCAGGAACTCCTTGATAAGGGTTATATCCGCCCAAGTGCTTCACCTTGGGGATGCCCTGCTTTGTTTGTTAAGAAAAAGGATAACAGTCTTAGACTATGTGTTGAACATCGCCCCCTCAATGCGGTTACTATTAAGAATAAGTACCCTCTTCCCCGCATTGATATCTTATTTGATCAGTTAGCCGGAGCCAAGATATTCTCCAAAATTGACCTTCGCTCTGGGTATCATCAGATAAAGATTAGGCCAAGTGATATTCCAAAAACAGCTTTCTCCACCAGATATGGACTCTATGAATATCTGGTTATGTCCTTTGGTCTTACCAATGCACCGGCATATTTCATGTATCTCATGAACTCTGTCTTCATGCTGGAACTCGATAAATTCGTAGTTGTTTTTATTGACGATATCCTGATCTATTCCAAAAATCTTGAAGATCAAGCTAGACATCTTCATGTTGTTCTTCAGCGTTTACGAGATCACCATCTGTATGCCAAATTCTCTAAATGTGAATTCTGGCTTGATACCGTTAAATTTATGGGTCATACCATCTCTAAGGACGGTATATCTGTTGATCCGAGTAAAGTCTAGGAAGTGATGGATTGGAAACCTCCTACTTCGGTCCATCAAATTCGCAGTTTTCTTGGTCTTGCTGGCTACTACCGTCGTTTCATTCCAGATTTCTCCCGGATAGCCAAGCCCATGATGGAACTATTGAAGAAAGGAGTTAAATTCTCCTGGAATGAGAAATGTGAAGAAGGTTTCCACACTTTAAGAGCGCATCTTACTACTGCTCCAGTTTTGGCTCAGCCAGATACATCCAGACCTTTTGATGTCTATTGTGATGCATCAGGCATCGGACTTGGGTGTGTACTTATGCAGGATAACCGCGTGATTGCATATGCCTCTAGAGCACTTCGGACACATGAGCAGAACTATCCTACTCATGATCTTGAGCTTGCAGCCGTTATACATGCACTTAAACTTTGGAGACACCATCTTATGGGTACCAAGTGCAACATTTATACGGATCATAAGAGCTTAAAGTACATCTTCACGCAAGCGGACATGAATATGAGGCAAAGACGTTGGCTAGAGCTTATAAAGGATTATGATCTTGAACTACACTACCATCCGGGCAAAGCCAATGTGGTTGCGGATGCATTTAGGCGCAAGTCACATTGTCATTGCTTATCAGTAGAAGTTTTCAATGACACTCTCTGCAAGGAAATGAGAAAGCTTAGTCTAGAGATCGTCCCTCAAGGCAGTCTGAATCATATAGCAATTGAGCCTATACTCCAGGATAGTATCGTTATGGCACAACAACATGATAAAGGAGTCAAAATTATCAAACAACAATTAGCCCAAGGAGAAGAACAATATAAATGTTTCCAAGAAGATCCTAAGGGGATTCTACGGTTTAAGGGACGTATGGTTGTACCCAAAAACCATCAACTTCGCAAACAGATAATGGATGAAGCACATTTATCTAAGTTTGCTATGCATCCTGGCAGTACGAAGATGTACCAGGATTTGAAACAGAATTTCTAGTGGACTCGTATGAGAAGAGAGATAGCGAAGTACGTCTCTGAATGTGACCTTTGCCAGAGAGTTAAAGCCAGTTATTTAAGGATTTCTGGTACGCTACAGCCTCTACCTATTCCTTCTTGGAAATGGGAAGATATCAGTATGGATTTTATTGTAGGTTTACCCAACACTTCCCAGAGGCATAATTCCATTTGGGTGATTGTGGATAGATTAACCAAGACCGCTCATTTTCTTCCAGTAGATACTACTTACAATGCTAAGAAGTATGCTGAAATCTATCTAGATCAGATCGTGCGTCTCCATGGGATACCTAAAATGATCATCTCTGATCGTGGCGCACAGTTTGTTGCTCGTTTATGGGAGCAACTTCAACAAGCTCTTGGAACCAAGTTAATTTGAAGCTCCGCATATCATCCACAAATAGATGGGCAAACAGAAAGGATAAACCAAATCCTAGAAGATATGCTTCGAGCCTGTGTGATCCAGTACGGCAAGCATTGGGACAAATGCTTAACTCTGGCAGAATTCTCCTATAATAACAGTTATCAGTCAAGTATCAAAATGGCTCCTTTGGAAGCATTATATGGTCGCTAATGTAGAACTCCTTTAAATTGGTCTCAGACTGGTGAACGTGCAATCTTTGGGCCTGATCTTGTCACCGAGGTAGAAGAAAAGGTAAAGATCATTCGGAACAATCTAAAAGCAGCTCAATCAAGATAAAAGAGCTACGCAGACAAAAGGAGGAAACTAATATAGTTTGAAGTAGGTGATTTTGTATACCTGCGAGTATCTCCTACTTGAGGTGTTCAACGATTTGGTATCAAAGGCAAACTCACTTCTCGCTACGTTGGTCCTTTTAAAATCCTTAAAATTTATGGACCCATAGCCTATCGACTTCAACTTCCTCCTCAGCTAGCAGCCATTCATAATGTCTTCCATGTATCTCAACTGAAGAAGTGTATCAGTGTTCCTACCGAAATCATTGATACACAAAGCATCAATATCGAACCCGATCTTTCCTATAAGGAGCATCCAATCAGAATCTTAGATACGAAGGAAAGAAGTACCAGAAGAGCAACAGTCAAGATATTTAAGATCCAGTGGAATTATCATACGAAAGAAGAAGCTACCTGTGAAACCGAAGACTATCTTCAGAAGAATTTCCCAGACTTCCTCAAGAATTCTTAGGAATCTATCATCTTATTATATCATTCCTGTAATCTCGGGACGAGATTCCTTTTAGGGGGGAAGGTTGTGACACCCTAGGTGTTAAATAGAGCAAGCCAATAGGAAGAATGTTTGGTGTGAATTGAATTGTGTGAAAATTTAGTAAAGTTATGAAAATAAGGGTATTTATGTAATTTTATGAAAGTACAAGTCCTTTTATGTAAATTAGTTGAAGTACAAAAGTAACATCCAAAATTACAAAGGGCCAAAATGTAAAAAGGTGCAAGCCATCATGACATGTCATAAATACTTACAAATAGGTCCAAAGTTATAAGAAATTTACCTTAATAAGGACAAAACTTATTTAAGTTTGATTTGAGTGCAAAATGGTAAAATAAAGCATTATGCTTTAGGTTTTTGAATTGAACCCTGAAGCAAAGTTGTAGGATTTGAAAATCTCTACAACTTCTATTTTGGTCATTTTCTCATTAGAGCTTTGGATCAGTGGAAAAATTCAGTTTACAGTGAGATCCCTGAGGTTTTTGCAAATTCCAAGAAGGTCCCTTGGACCCCTTTCCCTCTTCTTCTTCCTCTGGCACCTGCTCTGCTCCCCTGCTCTGCCCTCTGCCCCTCAGCCGCCGGCCGTCAGCGCCGCTCACCGCCGCTCCAATCCCTCCCCGGTGCCACCTCCTGCTCGGGCAAGCCCCACTGAAAGATATCTAGGCCCCTTAGTGGGTTTTGGTGATTGATGACAAAGCACATGTATATTTAATCGTGTTATTAAGCATATGTGCAGGTGCTAAGCGTGACTAAGCAAAACATATAATGAAGCATGAACCCTCAAAAAGGATATGAAAAGCGGTGTTTTCAAGTGTACTAAAAGACTAGATTTTATTTTTAAAATTGAGTATAGGAACGCCGTACTATCAAGAGGGACTTTGATCCACAAGCGTTGATGTGGTAGTTGTGCTCAAGAGAACCTACAAAAACTATGAGAAACAATCCTACCATTAAAAAGGGACTTCCTATGAAATTCACTGTCTAACCCGGAATGTCCGGATAGAGAGTCCGGAGCATCCGGACGTATACCCGGAGTATCCGGGTACGCTTTGCCAATGGCTAGTTTTTCTGTGAGAGAGGTATAAATACCCCATACCCCCCTCTCTCACTCTCTCTCTTGCTTATTTCGACCAGAACTGCTTACAAGCAAAAGAGAGCCCTCTCACTTCCCATTTATTTCATTCTTGAGTGATTTTCTTAGGGGATTCAAGTGAGATTGTTGTAAGAGCTAAGATTTGTGCAAGTGAGCCTCGATTCCATCAGCACATTATCCAAGTCTAGCCGGTGGATTCTAGTTTGTTATGCTTGGAGCTTCAAGCTCCTAGACGGCTAGTCATCGCTTGTGAATGCAAAATTGAGTCATGTGCGTCACAACAAGTTTTTAATCATCATTCCTCTCCGAGGAACTCATAGTAAGTGACCTTGGATTTGAGCGTTGGTCTCACCCTTGGGAGAGGAGTATAGGGGTTCTTGAGCACTGTCTCTTGAATCCTTCCTCAACGGAGACGTAGCTCCTTTGGGAGTGAACTTCGGGAAACAAATTCTGTCTCACTCTTGCAATTCGAGCTTGTCTTAGTGGTTATTTGCTTGTGAGACTAACTTTCTAGGGTTTGAGGATGATCTACTATTACACAAGTCTCTGGAGTAAGACAACTGGTGAGAAACACTCCAAAGGTACCATTAGTCCCTCTAAATTTACTGGATCTAATTTACAGCATCATTATCCTTGTTTTTGTGTAACTTGTTTCATACCCGGATAGTCCGGACATTATCTCCGGAAACTCCGAACTTGATATCCGGAGTATCCGGACATATATCTGGAGTATCCGGACATCTGTGTTACTAACCGTGTTTGAAGTGTTTTTAAGTTTCAGATTAGCCTATTGACCCCCCCTCTAGGCATCTTGAGGTCCTTTCAATTGATATCAGAGCAAGGTTCTCCATCTTTGAAGCTTAACCATTTGGAGAATCAAGATATCAAGTGACACTTCATCCAAGGCTCCAGTCAATCCAATCGTTGAAGTTGAGAAGGAGAAGTCATTTGAAAAACCTGACGTTGAAATTGAGAAGGAGAAGTCATTTGAAAAACCTGAGGAGAAAAGAAAGAATAGGCACCACGAAGAAGAAGAAGAGTTGGAAACAACCGATGATGAGATATCATTCCAAGAATGGAAGGCATGGAAAAAGAAGAAGAAACTGCAAAGAAAGAAGAAAAAATCCAGCACCAAAATTATAATCAAGTCAAGTGATGACTCGGACACCGATTACAAGAGAAGATCCTCAAGCTCATCAAAAGGGAAGAAAAGAGTCAACTATCATCGAGTGGGTCATGACTACACCTTTCAAATCCCAAGTAAACACAATGCCTCAATACATATGGGAAAGCCACCTCACTTTGATGGCACAGGCTATAATAAATGGAAGACAAAAATGTTTGGATACTTGAGTGCCATTCATAAGGATCTTTGGAAGATTGTGGAAGTTGGTTGTGATATTCCGGATGATGATGAAACTCCTACACCGCTTCAAGCTTATTTTTTACAACGCAACTATCAAGCCTTGAACATCCTCCACTCCTCCGTAAGTGCCGAAGAGTTTGACAAGATTGAAGATGCTCTCACTGCCAAGGATGCTTGGGATACACTCCAAGTGAATCATCAAGGATCAAGAAAAGTTCATGAGTCAAGAATCAAAATATTAGAAGATGAACTAAGTCTTTTCTCCATGAAGAAAGATGAAACCGTCAAAGAAATGTACAATCGAATGAAGAAGATCACAAATCAAATCAAGTCACTTGGTGAAGATAAATGGGGTGACCGTGAGATAGTGGACAAGCTCCTAACCATCTACATGGCTAGATATGTCACATTACCTAGCTTGATAAGAGCTGAAAGAGGTTTCAAACGCTTCACCGCCGAGAATATTCTTGGGAGAATTGAAGCTCACCATGATCAATTAAAGAGGGTCAAGATAAATCAAGACTTGGCCGACCTACAAGAACAAGCTGCAAAGAACAATGGGTTGGCTCTTCAAGCTAAGTTGAAGGGCAAGGAAAGGGCTACTCAATCCTCAAAGGATGATGACTCAAGTGAAAATGAAGATAATGAGCTTGACGATGAACAAATGGCTTTCTTCATCAAGAACTTTAGAAGGGTCCTAAGGAAAAGCAACTTCCGAAACCTTGGCAAGAATAAATATGAGTCAAGAAGAAGATCAAGCAAGCCTTGTTTCGGTTGCAAGAAAATTGGGCATTTCATTGGGATTGTCCAGAAGAAAAGAAGAAGAACAAGGACACCAAGGAGAGCTCTTCCAAGAGGGACAAGCCAAGATACAAAACACGTGCCGGTGAAGCTCATCTTGGTCAAGAATGGGATTCAAATGAAGAGAGCAACTTCGATAATGAAGATGTTGCAACTATGGCATTCAAGACCTCATCTTCGCATCAACCAAGTTTGTTTGAAGATCTCACCGATTATGAGGATCAAGGTCCAATCATGTGCTTGATGGCAAAGAACTCAAAGGTAACATCCCCAAACTCGTTGGATGATGAAATAGATGAGGAAGATGAAGTTGCTAGTCTTATTAAACAATATGGCAAGAGTGCAGCAATTAGAATAATGAAACTAATAATGAAACTAGATGACCTAGATGAGACTCTTGAATCACAAGAAGAATTGTTTAGGCTTGAGAGAGAAAAATCCAAAGCTCTTGAAAAGCACCTTACCAATGAAAGGAAGGAAAACAAGAGACTTGAGGAATCTCTAAAAGCTAAGGATAGCATACTTCTTGAGGTAGAAGAGTCACTTACTAGTGAAAAGAGGAAAGTGAATGACTTAACTAAAGAACTCTCCTTAGCTGAAGACACTCATGCTAACTTGAAGAGAGACAATGAGAAACTTCAAGAAATCTTAACAAGCTTGCAAGCCGTTCACACGGCACTTGAAGTTAAAGTTAATAGTCTCTTGGAAAGCTCCTCTAACACTTGTAAGTCATCAAAGCCATCTAGTTCTTCAACTAGTAACGGTTGTGCACGATGCTTTAATATTGATATTCAAACTTGTGCTACTAACCATGCCAAAATGCAATCCATGAAGAAAGAGATTAGTAGACTCACTCAATTAGTGCAAGAAGAAGCACCATCTCACAAGCAAATACTTAAGATAAATACCTCAGCAAAGGTAGGTGAGTTTAAGAAGCATACCAAGGGATTTGGATCGAAGTACTTAGGGAAATATGGATTTGAGAAAGGTAAGGGACTTGGAAAGAATGAAGATGGTGCATCTCAAACCATCTCTTATGTCAAGAATAACAAGAAGGCTACCTTAGGGGCAAAAGGAGGTCTAGTGAACATGACTACTCCCATCCACAAGGGAATTGGTGAAAAACAAGGGACAAGTTATATCAAGTTTATCAAGAGAGGCACAACATGTGATGAAGGTGCCAAAATTGTTGCATCCTCATTAAAGCAAGACAAGTTCCAAGCCTCTAAGACACAAAAATCATTATCTCAGATATCTTCTTATGCGGATTATGTTTTAACTAGGAACCATCGTAGTAAAGTGGTTGCTATATTTGTGGGTCACCGCTCATGGAACACTAAGGTGAAAAGCCATGTGTGGGTAACCAAGGTGCTTTTGACTAACACTCAAGGACCCAAATATTGTTGGGTACCTAAAAGGAAGGAATAATCTTGTTTTGTAGGAATATTTCTCCGGTGGATCAACATGGGTGATTGATAGCAGATGTACAAATCATATGATCGGAGAAGGAAGTATGTTTGAAAGCTTGAAGGAATCCGATGGTGATCATTACATTACTTTTGTCGAAAATCAAAAGGGAAAAGTGCTTGGCACTGGTAACATTGATCTAAACTCAAAATTCTCTCTTTCAAGGGTTCTCTTAGTTGAATCACTTGGGTATAACTTGTTGTCCATATCACAACTTTGTGCATCGGGTTTCAATTGTTTATTTACTAATGAAAGTGTGACCGTCATTAGGAGAAGTGATGGCTCCGTTGCCTTCAAGGGTGTACTCAAGGGAAAGCTTTATCTAGTGGATTTTTCACAAGAGAAGGCTCAACTTGATACATGCTTGGTGGCAAAGTCTAGCTTGGGTTGGTTATGGCATCGCCGACTAGCCCATGTTGGGATGAGAAACCTCAACAAACTCTTAAAAGGGGGTCATATTCTAGGACTAACCAATGTCTCTTTTGAGAAAGATCGTATTTGTAGTGCTTGTCAAGCCGGAAAACAAGTTGGAGTTCCTCATCCCTCAAAGAGCATTGTCACCACCGTCAGGCCATTGGAGCTACTACACATGGACTTATTGGTGGTAATAAATATGGCCTTGTCATTTTTGATGATTATTCTCGTTTCACTTGGGTATTCTTTTTACATGACAAAAGTGTAGTGCAAAATATACTCAAGAAATTTGCAAAGAGGGCTCAAAATGAATTCGACACCAAGATCAAGAAAGTGAGAAGTGACAATGGCACCAAATTCAAGAACACCAACATTGAAAAATTCCTTGATGAAGAGGGCATTGGTCATGAGTTCTCCGTTCCATATACTCTACAACAAAATGGAATTATTGAAAGGAAAAATAGAACTCTTATTGAAGCCGCAAGGACAATGCTTGATGAATACAAGGTCTCGGATCAATTTTGGGCGGAAGCAATCAACACGGCATGCCATGCCATTAATCGTCTTTACCTACACAAGATCTTGAACAAGACAGCCTACGAGCTTCTACTTGGTAAAAAGCCCAGCGTATCTTACTTTAGAGTTTTTGGAAGTAAGTGCTTCATTCTTAACAAAAAGCCTAAGAACTCTAAATTTGCACCTAAAGTTGATGAAGGTTTTCTTCTTGGTTATGCCTCAAATGCTCATGGCTATCATGTCTTCAACAAAACCTCCAGTTGTGTTTAAGTTGCGTGTGATGTGACATTTGATGAATCTAATGGCTCTCAAGGGGAGCAAGTTGATGGTGTTGTAGGAATGGAGGAATCACCAAGCAAGGCGATTAAGAAGCTAGCCACTGGTGAAATAAAGCCTCAAGAACGAGCAGATCAAGATGATGATGATGGTGATGATATGTTGATGTTGAGAGGGACATCTACATCCACCTCCGCAGCGCAACCCGGAAACTCCGGTCATACATCCGGAGACTCCGGATCCACTATCCGGAATATCCGGACTGATAGCCGGACTATCCGGATTACAGAAGTTGAACCCTGAACTCCACATCAAGATCAATCTCAGGCCGAAGAAGAAGTTGAGCCAATACAACATGAAGCTCAAGTTCCTCATCCAAGAATCCATCAAATTATCCAAAAGGATCATCCCGTAGATAACATCCTTGGAAGCATAAGCAAAAGGGTAACTACTCATTCTCGTTTGGCAACTTTTTGTGAACATTACTCGTTTGTTTCCTCCTTGGAACCACTTAAGGTAGAAGAAGCTCTGGATGATCCGGATTGGGTGATGGCTATACAAGAAGAATTGAACAACTTCACATGGAATGAATCTGGTCCTTAGTAGAAAGACCCAAGCAAAATGTTATTGGAACAAAGTGGGTTTTTCGAAACAAACAAGATGAACATAGTGTGGTGACAAGGAACAAAGCAAGGTTGGTTGCTCAAGGCTTCACACAAATTGAAGGTTTGGATTTTGGTGAGACTTATGCACACGTAGCCAGGCTTGAGTCAATTCGTATCTTGCTTGCCTTTGCAACTCATCATGATTTCAAGCTATACCAAATGGATGTGAAGAGTGCTTTTCTTAATGGACCAATTTCCGAATTGGTATATGGTGAGCAACAACCGGGTTTTGAAGATTCCAAGTTTCCTAATCACGTCTACAAGCTCCATAAGGCGCTCTATGGGCTTAAGCAAGCACCTATACCATGGTATGAATGCCTTAAGGATTTCCTTTTAAGGAAAGGCTTTGAGATAGGCAAAGCCAATCCTACTCTTTTCACTCGCAAAGTTGACAAAGAAATTTTTGTATGCCAAATATATGTTGATGACATTATATTTGGCTCTACTAATCAATCTTGGTGCGAGGACTTTAGTAGGATCATGACAAAGAGATTTGAGATGTCCATGATGGGCGAGTTAACCTTCTTTCTTGGATTTCAAATCAAGCAACTCAAGGAAGGCACTTTCATTTGTCAAACCAAGTATACTAAAGATACGTTGAAGAAGTTTGATATGGAGAATGCCAAACCTATCAAGACACCCATGCCAATTAATGGACATCTCGATCTAAATGAAGATGGCAAGGCCGTAGATCAAAAGGTATATCGCTCCATGATTGGATCCCTTCTTTACCTTTGTGCATCTAGGCCCGATATCATGCTTATTGTGTACATGTGTGCAAGATTTCAAGCTAATCCTAAGGAATGTCATCTTATGGATGTTAAGAGAATTCTAAGATATTTGGTTTACACTCCGTACCTTGGCTTATGGTATCCCAAAGGCTCCACTTTCAATCTACTTGGCTATTCCGATTCGGATGATGCCGGTTGCAAAGTAGATAGGAAGAGTACATCGGGGACTTGTCAATTTCTCGGTCGGTCCCTTGTGTCTTGGAGTTCTAAGAAACAAAATTCCGTTGCCCTATCCACTACCGAAGCCGAGTATGTTGCTGCAGGTGCTTGTTGTGCACAACTACTTTGGATGAAATCCACCTTGAGCGATTTTGGTTGTAAGTTTAGTAAGATTCCACTCTTATGTGACAACGAGAGTGCCATCAAGCTAGCAAACAACCCAGTAAACTACTCAAGAACCAAAAATATTGATATAAGACATCATTTCTTGAGAGACCATGAAACCAAAGGAGATATCGTTTTGAGTCATGTAAGCACCGATAAACAACTAGCCAATATCTCCACTAAACCACTTGATGAGTAGAGGTTTTGTACTTTGAGGAGTGAGCTAAATATCTTGGACTCTCGTAACCTAGTTTGAGATCATACACATGTTTGATTGCTATAGAGAAATTTCTTTTGAAAAACTTACTAGAATTGCTAGGAGTGTGATTTTAAAAGTAATTTGATTTTTTGCTTACTTGAGACTATTGTTCCCATTGTTGACTATTGGCTAATCTCAAGTTAAGTGAGCTTCTCACATCACTAGATTTCTCTGTCGAAATTCAATCCTATCCTTCATTGAAATTCTTCTTTGATTAGGGGGGAGCCGGATATTTCGGACCTTTGTCCGGATACTCCGGGACTTCCGGATACTTTTTCGGATACTTCGGACGGTAAATGTCCTATATATACCGTGGAGGGGGTTGGGTAAACCTTTCCAACCTTCGAAATCTTCACCACCGACAGCTCCTCCGCGCCCACTCACGCCATTGCGGCGATTTCCATCTTCTCCCCATCCAAATCTTCAAGGAAGACTTGCCTCACCTCCGAAAACTCCGAGGTTTCATCGGATTCGAAGGATTCCCGCTTGCTCAATGTCTCTCAAGGTATTCAAACTTCAAATCACCTGATCTCTCAATGTAGTTGATGAAATTGGATATCCTTTAGGGCATTATCTTCACTCATGTCTAGCAGCTCGTACCCCAAATTTCACTCAAATCCCATGGTCGAATCTTTCGATTTCTTGAAGATAGGGTTTAAAATTCGATGCCCGAAGACACCGGATACTCTGTCCGGATACTCCGGAGGGTGTGGCCGGAGTATCCGGACATAAAACTGGACTCTCCGGATTTTCAGAATTCCAGCCAGCACGCTTCTCCTCTATTGTTTCTAGATTGATCCTAATCACTCAATCCTATCTACTCGGAAGCATTTATACTTTCCTTCTTCTTTTGTTATCTTCTGCTTAATAATTCTGACTCCTTTATTGCGCTGTTGAGCTAGAACAATACTACCCCTAAGTGTGGCTTCAACTGAGAGATGGTTCAAGTCACCTTGGGGAACGATTTCTAGATTAAGCTTTCTCATTTCCCAGCAAAGAGTCTCGTTGAAAGCTTCTACAGACAAGCAAGAGCAATGTGCCTTGCGACTTAGTGCATCCACAACGACATTGGCCTTGCCTGGATGATAGTGTACTTCCAAATCGTAATCTTTGATTAGTTCTAGCCAGCGTCTTTGCCTCATATTCAAAGCTGCTTGTGTAAAGATATACTTGAGGCTTTTGTGATCGGTATATATATGACACTTCGTGCCCATTAGATGATGTCTCCAGATCTTCAAGGCATGAATGACTGCTGCAAGTTCAAGATCATGGGTAGGGTAGTTCTGTTCATGAACTCTGAGTGCTCGGGATGCATATGCAATTACTCGGTTGTCTTGCATAAGCACACAACCAAGTCCGATTCCTGATGCATCACAATAGATGTCAAAGGGTTTTGACACGTCTGGTTGAGCTAAGACTGGAGTAGTCGTAAGATGATCTCGGAGAGTATGAAATGCATCTTCGCATTTTTGATCCCAAGAGAATTTGACACCTTTCTTTAGTAGTTCGGTCATAGGTTTGGCTATTCTGGAGAAATCTGGAATAAAGCGGTGATAATAGCCAGCTAGACCAAGAAAACTACGGATTTGATGGACTGATGTTGGAGATTTCCAATCCATCAGCTCTTGTACTTTGCTGGGGTCAACGGATATACCGTCACCAGAGATGGTATGGCCCAGAAATTTCACGGTATCTAACCAGAACTCGCACTTGGAGAATTTGGCGTACAGGTGGTGGTCTCTTAGTCGTTGCAGAATGACAGGAAGGTGTTTGGCATGATCTTCTGGATTTTTGGAGTAGATCAGAATGTCATCAATGAAGACCACAACAAATTTGTCGAGTTCTTGCATGAAGACAGAATTCATGAGATACATGAAATAAGCGGGAGCATTGGTAAGACCAAACGACATGACCAGATACTCGTATAGACCATATCGAGTGGATAAAGCTGTTTTTGGAATGTCACTGGGCCGGATCTTAATTTGATGATAGCCGGAATGAAGATCAATTTTAGAAAACACTTTAGCTCCGGCTAGCTGATCGAAGAGAATATCAATGCGGGGTAGGGGATATTTGTTTTTGATAGTTACCGCATTGAGAGGACGGTAGTCCACACATAGCCTTAAGCTATTGTCTTTCTTTTTTACAAATAAAGCTGGACAACCCCATGGTGATGCACTTGGACGAATAAAACCCTTGTCTAAGAGGTCCTGGAGTTGGATTTTCAACTCGGCCAACTCGTTAGGAGGCATACGGTAAGATCTCTTAGAAATAGGGGCTGTGCCAGGCTGGAGTTCTATGATAAACTCTATATCTCGATCTGGGGGCATTCCAGGCAAATCATCTGGAAAGACGTCTGGGTATTCGCAAACAACAGGGATATCCTTTAACTTGATCCCGGTTGCAGCATAGGTGCAAGAGTTGAAGTACTTCGATTGTGGAAGATAGAGAATAGTAGGTTCGTGCTCAAGTGAATCTATCTCCACAGTTCGAGAAGAGATATCTAAAGATACACGGTGCTGGGTCATCCAATTCATACCTAAAAGAACATCCATTCCTTCTAGGTCTTGTAATAGTAAATCTGTCCTCATCAGATTTTTACCCATTTGAATTGGCACGCTCCTACAAACTTGGTTTGAGGAGATTCTACCACCAGGAGTTGTTATCATATATACCCCACTAACAGGATAAAGATCCAGGCCTATTTTAGTGCCAAACTTTGCACTGACAAAGCTATGGGTGGCACCAGTATCAAAAAGAACAACTACTGGGTGATGGTTGATAGAAAATGTACCCGTTAATATTGGTGCCCCTTCGGGAAGTTCGGAGAGTGTGGTGAGGTTCACCCTTCCTTGGCGTACCTAGACCACTTGTCTCTTGCCCTTACCCTTACTGGTTGGAGTGGATGTTTGCCCATGGAAAGATTTCCTAGGTTGAGGGCAATCCTTGATGAAGTGGGATGGGCTTCCGCAGTTGAAACAACGATAGTTGCCTTGATTGACGGGCAGAAAGCTCGGCCGCGGACCTTGTTGTGGTTGCTACTGAATTTGTGGTGTCGGTGGTCGGTTGAATTGTGCCTGTTGGGGTGGTTTGGCTACCCATCTGCCAGGCAAATTGCCTCGAGGCGGGGCTCGAGGGGCATTGCTCGGGACCAACCGATAGCTGGACGGTTGCATAATTACAGGCCCTGTAGGTGCCTTCCATTTCTTTTCTGCTCTGTGGGCTGAGATACAATCTTCCTGAGTAATGGCCATATTGACCAGTTCATTGAAATTATCGGCCCTTACCAAATTCAGTCGTTCCTTAAGTTTGGTGTTCAGGCCTCGGCGAAAACGATCTCTTTTGCGGGCATCACTGTCCGCATGGTAGCCCGCGTACTGGCACAAGTGGTTGAAAACTTGTGCGTAATGCATGACGGTGCGGGTTCCTTGAGTCAGGTTCAGAAATTCATTGAGCTTGCGCTCAATGAGTCCCTCGGGTATATGGTGCGCTCGAAAAGCGGTCCGGAACTCATCCCAGGTGACGACATGATCGGCAGGCTGCATGGCGTGAAAATGATCCCACCATAAGCGAGCTGTGCCATGGAGTTGCTGGGCTGCAAAAAGCGCCTTGTTCTCATCCGAACATGGGGCAGCCAATATGGCAAACTTGGACTCGATAGTTCGAAGCCAAGCGTCTGCGTCCAGAGGCTCGTCTGCCTTATGGAATAATGGAGGCTGGGTACTGAGGAAATCTTGTTAACTGGCCGATAGGGGTTCATCTCGGCCTCGGGGTTGCTGATGGAAGTGGCCCATCTGAGCCTGTACAAGTTGGTTGAGGAGTTCTGTTTGTCGGGCCATAACCTTGGCCAGATTTTGGGGTGGTGGTGGCGGTTGCTGGGAACCACTGGCCTGATCTGCCCGGAAACCTTCCGGGGTTCCGCGCGTAGCTCCAACCATCTGAAACAAAGGAGATATCCAGTATCAATCATATCCTTACTCCTAATTTCAGATGATACGATATGACTGAGCAGATATGCAAGTGGTGAGACATATTTACCCTGCTGAGAACTCACAAGGTAAATGGATTGAGATGAATGATTTTGATAATAGCAAAGGCTGGAAATTAGATGGATATTTAGAATACTTGACCATAACTACCACAAGGCCCTTAAAGATACTATACTAAGGATAACCACCCGCTATAGGTCCTTAAACAAACAACACATACATTGCATTTGTGTATTTAAGGATGGATTATGCATGCACGTACTATTCGACCTCACAACCAAAAACAACTACCGAATATCTTCGGACTTACGAGGTTAATTCCGGTGGCATAACACATACGTCACTCCCTAATAACTAGTCGATAAATCCTACTCGTCCTAACCTCTTAATCGTGGTTAGTGTACCTGCAGAAGACCACATATACATATCATGAACCTTTCATGGCAGCACGACATGAAAGCGTCCCCAAATAGTACTGTTTATTATAGAAACAACATCTATACAATTACCGCCGTACAGACAACGTTAACATACGTCATCGAAACAACATATTCACGGGGGTACCGCAAAATGCGGGGGTATGAACAGCGATCGCCATACCCTGCGCCGAACCATATACTCCCAATATAACCAACCTAAGTTGATATATTGGCAGCATCTCAAGTAGGCCACTGCTTGAGAAACAGCGTTCGGTTCGCATCACCGACGGGAAGGCTAACTCCCCAGTTAGCTGAGGATCCTTACCTTCTTACCTCACCATCGAAGGTGTCGTTACAGAAAGTAAGGTTGAGTTGTGCATAAATTTAAGTTTTTGATAGAAAGTAGTGCTGCAAGTCAGAGCTATCTATATATATATATATACATATACTAGCAGCCACCTAAATATTCCCATATAAGTCCCTAGGGCTTTACGATCTAAGCACAACCTTAATGAATCCAACGCACGTTGTAAATTCATTTGTTGGGCCTATTTTATCCTGAAAATATTTTTTAAGATCTATTGTAGTCGTAAAAGTAAACCTGCAACTCTAATACCAGCTGTGGCAGAACCGCCTGAATTATTCCGGCTCAAGTGCGCTAGTCATTGCTATGCAGCCGATACTAACCCAACGCACTTCAAACGGAACAACCCATTGGTCTGTCGGGTCTCCGCCCGATGCAACCACGGTTCAATAGGATCGAAGCAGGTTTACCTCGCACGAAGGCGAGTTTACAACCATAGTAAAGCTCATCCACTTTTAATTTACAGATATGCAAATACCATTACAAACCTTGTTCAAAACTTCAAGTAAAACTTATACAAACAATGTTTAAACCGACAAGCTTAACTGCTTGTCCATGCTCATAGCGGAAGGGAAATAAACACGCGACTACATACGTCGCAGAGGTTGACACCATGCTCAGCCCAATGCCTGGTGTCACTCCGGAGGGTCACTGTCAGCCGGGGACGGATCCCACTCCACGGATCAGCCATGCGGAACAGAAGTTGGCCACGCAGAACTATCTGGGGGGTTCTCGAAGGTTATACCGGAAAATGTTACTAGCAAGACTGAGTATTCGAATACTCAGCAAGGCTTACCCGGGGTTGGGTATACTTTAGCTCGTAACTAGACTCATGAAGGCATTGTAAAAGTCCTGGGTTTATTTTCAGCTGAAAAGCAACAAAGAGTATGATCTACTTTCAAATTTTAGCTTTCATGTTCTAGTAATCATCCATTCTAGGTTAGCACCTACACTAAGCAAACAAGGTAGAGATTATCATTCACCATGATTATTTCATTTATGGATTCACTTCTTACTCTATGTGGCAGAAGGAATAAGCAGTCTCAATTTCCGCGAGAGACGGACGATTCTAAATCAAATTTCAAACCTTGCAAGGGTAAACCTAACTCACACGCTTGGAACATCCAAAGATCATTCCGAAGCAACCGTTTCCCTCATATTCCGGGTTATGGATCAGGGCCACCACAAGCGACTGCAGGACCATACGTCTGTAGCGCGACTACATGATTATACTTCTGTCTGCCTTGCAGAACGCACTCCCACACGTCGGTGCGTGTAAATATAAAATAAATGTCGAGTGGTGGAGACATGTCCATTTGCCGGGCCATTCAGGTACTAGGCTTACCACTTTACCATATTTCGCGGCATGTGGCTAGTACTTTCAAACGCTTAGCCACCACTACCACACACAGCGACCTTAACAACTAGTACGCCCTAACTCTCGGTGCTCCATAGTCTAGGTCGATCGGGAGGACCGCCACGGAACCGTAGACCATGAGAAAAGGGGTGAAGCTGGTCGCTCATCTAGGAGTCGTCCTAAGGCTCCAGAGAACTGCAGGCAAGCCGGTAATCCTCGAGCCATATGCCGGGGTTTGTCTCCCCAGTGTACTTCGTGATGTTCATCTGGGGATGGTACCATGGTAGGAACGCTGCGTTGCGGATGCGCGAGCTGAAAACCCTAGGACCTAGCGGATCGGGGCTCGGGCTTAAGTTCTTAGAGCTATCGTGGCATCTGCCGCGGCGAGGGTGATACCCTTGGCTCGCCACTGCTTGCTCATCCTCGCGCCCGTGCTTGCGGGTGTTGAGGGTGAGGCGTGTGTCACGGTCGGCGCCGAGGCATCCTCGAACGGGCGCTGCGAGGTGGTTGATGCTCGAGCCAAGGTGGTCACGGACGCCATGGCGTTTGAGCGACTGCAAGAGGAGCCGGACTAGTTGGTTCGTACCGTGGAGGGACTTCGTGGTGAACTCGATGCAAACGGCTAAGAGCGTGACACTGTCGTGCGTCTGTCCGAGAAGAGGGAGGAGTAGACATGATCCACCCAGGGGAGTCTTGCGAGTAAGATCTTTCTCCTCCTCCCTTCAGTTTGTTGGATTTTCTTGGCGTGGCGCGTTTGATCCTCCTCCCTTCCAGATGTCCAGTAGCAAGTGGCTTCCCTCCAGCAGGAGCTTGCCATCAAGGTGGACCTAAAGCTCCAAGCAGAGACGATGGCGGTTGACCTCATCACGGAGGTTGCTTATGGACGAGCGGAGATCGTCTGCCTGAATACCGATGAACTCAAGCTTCACGACCAGGTCTATGGTAGGATTTCGGTTGCTTTTGCCATCCTTTCTGAGTTTTCCGGCAGGCTCTTTGACGTTGTTGATGCGTGTCTGAACAGCCCTCGATGAGAAGCTTGGGCAGAAAGTGGTGGCGCACCGGCGCCTGGAGAGGGAGCTCAGTGTGGCCAAAAACACCCTCCTCAAGGAGTCCGATGGCCAAGACACCTTGTGACTTGCCGTTGGGTTGGCTTCGGACGACCTTGGTTTTGGACGACCTTGGGATGACTGGACGTGCGGAATGGCGAGGTGGGCGCTGCACCTCAGCGTGCAGCAGTCATTCGCGATCTCGCGCTCTCATTATGATAACATCGATCTGCAGGCGATGAGCCAACTCTTCGTGCTCGGCTATGTTGACGCCGAGCTGGACCAGATTGAGGAAGAGGTGGGCCCCTCGCACAGGTCTTGGCTGCAAGTATGGAGGAGGAAGTCGTTTTCAAGGATAGTTAGGCGAGCTTAGATGATGAACTCGCGCCCAAAGATGTGTCTATAAGCAAAGTTTTAAGCTTTTGATTTTGGCCGGGAAGGCCTTTGGCGAGGAAGGTTAAGGACACCCGACCGCTCCTAGCATTGAGGTGATAGAAACGAGATGCGAACGAGAGGACTCTGATCATGTTGGTGAGCAAGGGCGCCGTAGCCACTGGGACGTGGGTTTCCTGCAGTCCGACCAACTTTACCCAGAGCATGCTCTTTCTTAGCTTTTATTATCTCACCTCAATCGTAAGAAAGGGTTGGGCGCTGTAACACCCTAATATAATTTTCCCTAATTTTAATGAATTTATTTGGTCTTAAATAAATTTTCCAGGCTTTTCTTTAATTTTTGTGGCATTTAAAGCAATTTATAACAAAAGCAAATAAAATTTATCATAGGATTAAAGTGTTTGTGCATTCATGCTGCCGCATTGTGTTATTTGTGTTGAATTTATGTGTTTGAATTCAAATTGTATTTTGAATTCAAATAGTTTGTTTGAATAGATTGGGTAAAGAAAAAGGAAAAGAGATAAAACAAGGTAGCCAAACCTCCTCCTGGCCCAGCCCAACTCTCCCTTTCCTCTCCCTCTTCCCGCATGGGCCACGCCGGCCCACTCTCTTTTTCTCCCTTGGGCTCCCTTCCCTCTCTCCTTCCTCTCCCGAGGCCCAGCACACCCTCTCCCTTTCCCTTCCCCTGCGTGGGCCGCGCCCCGGCCCACCTTTTCCCTCAGCTCGGCCACTCCTCTCTCTCTCTCGCTGCCACTCCAGGCCCGCCTGTCGGCGCCTTCCTCTCACCCGAGCGTCAGCTCCTCCCACCCCTTCCTTTTCCCCCTCCCCTGTTTCTCCCCGCCGGCCGGCCGCCCTGCCACTGGCCGTGGCCCCGCCCCGCCGCGCTCCCGGGCCCTTGCGCCGCACCCGAGCCGCGCCCTGGCCGGTACTCGGGCCCTTTTCCCCTTCTAGAAGCTCGCCCGCCCTGGATTGGATCGAGCCGTAACGGGACCGCGAGAAGCTCGGGGTCCGTTGCGTGTGACCCGCACGCCGAGGCCGCCACCCCTCTTTTCTTAGCCCCAGCCGTTCTCTTGTGCTCCCCTCAGCCACCTCTGCCCTCCTCAACTCCCCTCTGTGCCCTAGCGCCGCCACTCCACCGCACGACCCGAGGGCTGCTCCGCCGCCAACCCGCCTGGCGCCACCGCAATTCGACACCGGAGCCCTCGATCCTCGGCCTCCAACCGTCGTCGCAGCACCCCGGTGAGGTAAGGAGCGCGCCGTGCCCCTTTTCCCTCCCTATCTCCCTCTGTACGTGCGCGCCCCACTTGCCGCCGTGACCCTGAGCCGCCCTCGCCGTGGAGATCACCTACCCGAGCCCTAATTAGCCGTCCCAAGCCCCTAGACGGGTTCCCAGCGTCGCGCTCTATCTCTAGGACTTGATGTCGTCCAAAAACCGAGCCCGGAGGGCCGGGTTTGGCCAGCTCCGGCGAGCCTCCGCTGCGGGAGCCGAGCTCCGGTGGCCGGCGCCGCCGTCCCGCGCGCCCATTTGCCCGAGCCGTAGGATGCGAGGCGAGCGGACAGGATTAGATCGAGCCGAAGTAGACCGGAGCCGCCGGATCGCGATCCAACGATCCGGATTAGAAGATACTGGTTCGCCCCTCCAGTTAAATCTGAGCCGTACATCTTCGATCCAGCGCACCGTATTAGATCCAAGGGAAGTGAGAATCAGGAGCATCGGATCGAGATCTAACGACTGTTAAGCGCGCGTACCCCTTCGCTGTTGGGATCTAATCTGGGCCGTAGATGTTAGATCCAGTGGCCCAGATTAAAGCATACCGCTTTGGCCTGGCGTTCTTGCTAAAGAGTCCCTGCCTTTTAGAGAAATCAACCCGCGCTCCAGTGTAGTTCAAAGATAATCACAGATAGGTCCTGTTTTATTCGCTTAAGCCCTTGAGCTTCCTGCATTTTGTACCCGCGGTCCATGTCTTGGGTTTTCTCATGCTAGCCCCTGAGTCTAGGGTTTATTTACGTTTAAGTCCTCGGTTTTTGTGCAGAACCCCTGGAAATTAGGTTTTTCTTACAAATAAGTCCCTGGATCTTGTTTCGAGCGCAGTTTTCGCGTTTTAGCCCCGTTTTAGGTGTTCTTTATATCCACGCGATCGTTGTAACGCGTAGAATAGTTTTAGGCTAGTTTTATGTGCTGTTCCATTGTATTGATGTACTGTTTCTTATATTTTGCTATTGTTTGCATGTGTGTGCATGTGTGGCACATGTGTTGCTGTTACGATCGTGAGTAGACGTCGATCCACCGGAGCAGTACCAGGAGCAGCCATCTTCCGAGCAGTTCGAGCAGCAGCCGGGAGAGTACGAGGAAGGCAAGTATAACATGAACCTCCTATCACTTGTAAATACAATTTCATACTGCATTCCAATTCTGTATGCCTATAAGGATTTCCTAGCCACCTTTATATCCTTATATACATCCTTTGGGTTGCATTTTGGTTAGTTGTGCTAGCTTGCTGCGCTATAACAAATCTTGGTCCTTTTTAATTAATTGGATTAATGGTCCTATGCAACTTAATTCTGGAGCTGACCCTCTGTGCTGTGTGCTTGAGTGGTTTGTGCGTCCTTAAAAGATGTTTTTGTTAGAAACATGGTTTAGGGGGCCAGCACGGTGCTTAGTGCTTGGTTGGCCACTCTCCATAAGGACCGGTTCATAGAGCGACAACCTGGGACAACCGCGCAACCACAAGACTGGAATGGGACGGTCTTGACTTACTAATTAGGTCGTGTTGGTTCGGGAGTAACTTACCTGCGTGGGCAAGAGGGGTGGTAAGCTTCAATGGTCCCTGCTCCTCCGGCTTGGTCTGTGCTGTGTGTCTTGTACCCCCGGAGGTGGGCCCTATCGTCGCTGATCCAGAATCCTTAGCGGTTACACCTTACCAACGTGGTCCTTTGTAACGGTCTCGTAGTATGCTTGCTAGCCAACTCACCTAAGGAAGTGTGATGAACAACTAGCGTAGCTCACGACTTGTGGGTAAAGTTGTGCAACCTCTCAAGAGTGTAAAACTGATATATCAGCTGTGCTCACAGTCATGAGCGGCCCAGATCCTCCGTCTGATTAGTGGGGTTATCAACCTTTGATTAGGGAGATTCCCCGGGTGGTTTTGGTTTGGATGGTTCTCAGTAGTTCTTAATTAATATTGATTAATTCTTATGCAATTTGGGCTTATGGTAATTCATCCACTTGTAGTAATTAGCTTTAATAAAATTTGCCAAGATTAAAAGCTAATGCAGTTGAGTCAGCTAACCTTAGAGCCTCATACTCGTGTTATACTTGTTGAGTACGACTTTGTACTCACACTTGCCCCTCTACTCTTCTGTTCTATTTCGGATATCTTCGACTGCTGCTCAGTGCCCGGCAACGTGGAGGACTACGTCAGCGGCTTCGATGACTTCTAGGCGTTTGTCTCCCGGTCGACGTCCCTGTGGCGCCCAGCTCTTCATGTATTCATTTTACGCTTCCGAAATCCTTGAACTGATTCTTGATTCAGTTGTAATAAAGATATTCATTTTATAATTTATACGCTTTTATTCGTGACATGTGTTGTGATATCTTGATAATCTGTTGTATATATGCGTGACTCGATCCTGGCGCATATATGATTGCTCGATTTATGTTCTTATAAATCGGGTGTGACAGGCGCGAAGAGTTTCAAGTAGGTATGGCCTTAACAACCCCCAAGTGAGGCCCAACCCCTATTGTGGCTGGGGTCGGGCATCACTAAAGGGCAGGCAGAAGAGAAGGTTTTTGCACCAGAGCTTGTTAACCAGCGTGAATATAAACATAGCTTGGAAAGACTAAGGGTAAAATCAACGTAACTGTTCAATGTTCTAGGCGTTGGTGAAGACTTCACTGTCGGCAGTCTGTTGCTTATTGGTGCCTGGCTAGAGCACTTCCGCAACGATGAAAGGCCCCTCCCAAGGTGGGGAGAGCTTGTCGCAATCCTTATTGCTCTAGACGAGGTGTAACGCCAGGTCGCCGATGTTGAACGCCCGACCCCGCACTCAGTGCAACGCTTGCTAGTACTTTGTTGGTACTTGCTGGTACTTGGCTGATTGGAGCAGGCGACATCGCGTGCTTTGTCGAGCTGGTCCATCATATCTTCAAGGGATGCCTCGGCCCTTGTTCATCGTACGCCCTAACTCTCGGCGCTCCATAGTCTAGGTCGGTCGGGAGGACCGCCACAGAACCGTAGACCATGAAAAAAGGGGTGAAGCTGGTCGCTCATCTAGGAGTTGTCCTAAGGCTCCAGAGAACTGCAGGCAAGCCGGTAATCCTCGAGCCATATGCCGGGGTTTGTCTCCACAGTGTACTTCGTGATGTTCATCTGGGGATGGTACCATGGCAGGAACGCTGCGTTGCGGATGCGCGAGCTGAAAACCCTAGGACCTAGCGGATCGGGGCTCGGGCTTAAGTTCTTAGAGCTATCGTGGCATCTGCCGCGGTGAGGGTTATACCCTTGGCTCGCCACTGCTTGCAAATCCTCGCGCCCGTGCTTGCGGGCGTTGAGGGTGAGGCGTGTGTCACGGTCGGCGCCGAGGCATCCTCGAACAGGGACGTTCGTGGGACCTTCTCCCCCGTGCGGGGCTTGGTGGACGGACATGTCCTTGACACCCCGCATCATAGAGGGGTGCTGGCTGGCATTGGGCCCACGTCGCTGAGACATTGAGCTCTCTGCCTATTGTCATGCCGCGCGCTCAAGGAGCTTACGCAGCTTGTGTTGGGCGCGACGCGCCTCTAGCGCCGTAGGTTTCAGGAGTCCTTTGAGCAGAGCCGCTGTGGCAGTGATAATCTGGTTCACCCGGGTAAAGAGTGGGGGTCCCTCGTTGTCTTTAAGGATCCTCCAGTTGACGTCACGGGCGTTGCCGCATGCGCGCCCACCGTCTCCGCGGTATCTGATCTCGCGCTCGAGTTTGGGGTGTTCCTGCTCTAGCTGCAGGCGTGCCTCCTCAAGCTCCTTTTATCGCTCCCACAGCTGCTCCAGCTGCACGCACGGCGGGGCTTGGTTTCTCTCCCGGGCTCCATCGTCGAAGACGTCTGGGGGAGTGTTTCCATTGTGGGCACTTTCGACATGCCCCTCAAGGGGGTCTACCATGAAGCACTCCCGCGAGGGGTGATGGCTTCCCCCGCTGGAGTTGTGTGACACCCTAGGTGTCAAAATTGTAAAATATTAGGAAGAGTGTGAAATGTAAATACATTAAATTAAATGAAATTGGATGAATGTGTGAAATTTGAGTGCATATGTGACAATAAGGACTTGTGTGTAATTAGACAAAAATAAGAGTCCTTTTGTGAAAAATGTTGAGTTACAAAGGTAACTCTCAAATTTACACTAGGGGTTAAAGTGTAAAAATATAAGTCATCATTGCATTACCTGAACTTGCAATTAGGTCCAAAATTATAAGAAATTTACGTTCATAAGGACAAAACCTTATTAAAGTTGAATTTGGTTCAAAAGTTAAAATTAAAGCTTTGTACTTTGAGTTTTTGAACTTGAACCCTAAAGAAATGTTGTAGGGTTTGAAAAACTCTACAACTTTTATTTTGATCATTTTCTCATTAGGGTTTTGGATCAACAGAAAATTTCAAGGAGACCCCTCGGACCCCACCTCTCTCTTCTTCTTCCTATAGCACGCTCTGCTCCTCTACCTCCTCGGCCGCCGGCGCAGTGCACCTCCCCCGGCCGCCGCTGTGCAGCTGCTGCCGCACCACCTCTAGCTTCCACCCTCCCCCACGCGTCACTTGGACGCCGGCCGCCGCCCTAGCTCGCCCCTGCTGGCCCTTTCCCGCGCGCGCCATGCCGATCCGAACGCCGCCCGGCCGACACCTCACCGCCGCCGTGGCACGGGCCGAGCACCCCCTCCGGACCTCTAATCTCCTACTCCCGAGCTTCTCCAGCTCATGACCATTCTATTCTCCGCTTCAACTCTTCCGCACAACACCCCGAGACCCGAGCTCCACTGCCGCCCCCTTCCTCCGCTCCGGCGACCCCCTGCTCGCTGCGGGCAGCTCACTCCAAGCCTCCCCGCACCATTACAACTCCCTGGGAAGCTTCCCCTCATCTCACTAATACTCCCCGACCACTTCTCGCGACTGAACTCCCGCAGGAACCATCTCGCCGTCGCTACCCCCTCGCCGGTGAGCTCCTGTTTCCGTCGAGCCCGTCCTTCCGCCCCTTCTCCGACCGATCCAACTACCCCAATAGCTTCCTCTCCTCTTGTTGCAGCTGCTGAACTAGGACTTGACCGCCCTCCTTGCCGGGAAACCTCCTACTGACGAGCTCCCCTCCGCCGCCGCCTCAGCCACCGTGGGAAACTCACCTCTGGTCACCCCCTCTTCCTCCCACGCCCACCCCTGGACGCGCCTTGAGCTCCTGATGCTCGTGGGCCAGTCCCTCTCCACCCCCGACGCCACCCCTCACTGGGATTTGGCCGGCGATGCCCCTGCCCTTTCTTCCCCGATGAGCAAGGACTCAATTGCTTTGATTTCAAACTTTCTAGGGTTCTGTTTGTAAAATTCCAATCCCTCCCCCCCAATTCAAAGCTGTGAACTTCAAAAATATGTAGAAAATTGTAGAAAATTAAGAAAAATGTCAAACTAATTGGGTTTGAATCCTTGAGTTAAATTCGACTACTTTTATATAGGGGTTTTGAACTGAATATGTCTGGATTTTGATCTAGGTTAAATAATAGGAAATAGGTGCTTTAATTAGATCTTTTGATCCATAGTTGTGCTGTAGCTGAATTTTGGAACTTATTGTATGTTCCATGTGTAGCTCTATGTAAAAGTTTGAGTTCTTTACTGCTCAATTGCTTAAAAATTCGAGTACCTTTGTTGTATGTTGATGGAATGCTTAGATTTTATTTTAAGGATGCTTCTATTAGTGTTTGTATCTAAAATTTATACCCTAACTTCCTTTTCGCATGTGTAAACCATAGTAAAAATTTTAGGATTAATAGTAGGCTATACACCAAGTTATGGATTTATGCTTATTTTCAAAGATAATTCATTTATGCTAGTTTTTATTCATGAAAAATTATGAAAATATTTTGAGGTGTTGCTCTTGAGTAGTGCAACCTGTTCACAAAAACCTAGGAAAAAACATTGTATATATCTATAGTTATAAATAACTCTTAATACATTAGTGCTGTTGTTAATTATTCTTGTAGCATAATTTCTATGAAGATAAAATCTTGATAAGTTTACAGTAACTTAAACATAGCTTTATTTGTAATTAATAAAAGTTTCAACCCCCGTGCTATAGTAGTCTATTTTGTAAAAAAATGAAACATGTTGTCTAATGTAGCTAACTAGGTTAGTTTATACTCGATAAATGACTGCCCAGTAGAAGAGTAAATGATATGTTTGATGAGTAAGCTATGTTGTCATTGGATTGCAACTTTATTGTGAAGTAAAATGAAAGTGTACGCATCTCTTAAACTACATCTTTGCATATCATATAGACTCAACTACTCTTGCCGACGGAGACTACGAACTGATCCCGGAATCAGAAGTGGAAATTTCTGAAGACCCCGGGAACGTCGTTAGAAATCTAACTGAAGCTCCGAACCAAAGTTCGGAAAACCTTGACACTCCTGCCCCCAACCCCACTCACGAAGGCAAGCCCCAGTGCATAACCCAGTATTTCAAATTACTACATTTATGCAATTCTATATGTATATATTATATCTTGCATTAAGTCCAGGAATTGAAATGGAACCCTAGATGCATTGATACTAGGAACCTATGTATTGTGCCTGAGTCCTTATCGCATAGATGCTCTGCTAATAGGACCGGTAGAAGTCGGGTGATTTCCTGTCACTCGCGCGATATAGGAGTTGCAATGTTTACATTCCTGCAACCACTATAAAGATGATGGACGGGGTTGTGATTATGATTCATGACCTGGGTAAGAACCCCGTCTGTGTTGATGAATTTGGCTAAGGTCGCAGTGTGTGGTAGCGGTGGTTAAGCGTTTGAAAGTACTAGCCACATGCTGCGAAATATTGGTAAGCGGTAAACCTAGTAACCAATCGGCCCGAGGAGTGGACATACCTCCCACCACTCGTATTTGGTTTTTCCAGTTACTCGCTTCGATGTGTGGGAATACGTGTTGCAGGGCAACCAGGAGTACGGTCATGTAGTCGCGCTACAGACGTATGTCCTGCACATTGGATGTGCGTATGGTCCTGCAGTCGCTTGTGGTGGATTTGATCCATGAGTCGGAATGAAAGGCAAATGGTTGCTTCAGAACGATTTCTGGATGTTCCAAGCTTGTGAGTTAGGTTTACCCTTGCAAGGCTAAAATTTGATTCAGGAATCGTCCGTTTCTCGCGGAGATTGAGACTGCTTGATCCCTTTGCCACATAGAGTAACAAGAGCAACTTTATGGTTATCAAATGTCACACCCGATTTATAAGAACATAAATCGAGCAATCATATATGCGCCATGATCAAGTCATGCATATATACAACAGATTATCAAGATATCACAACACATGTCAGGAATAACATTAATATAAATCGTAAACGAATCATGAATGAATTATTTTATTACAACCGAATCAAGAATCGGTTCAAGAGTTGCGGAAGCGTAAAAGGAATACATGAAGAGCTGGGCGCCACAGGGACGTCGACTGGGAGACAAACACCTAGAAGTCGTCGAAGCCGCTGACGTAATCCTCCACGTTGCTGGGCACTGAGCAGCAGTCGAAGATATCCAAAATGGAACAGAAGAGTAGAGAGGCAAGTGTGAGTACAAACTAGTACTCAACAAGTATAACACGAGTATGAGGCTCTAAGGTTAGCTGACTCAACTGCATTAGCTTTTAATCTTGGCAAATTTTATTAAAGCTAATTACTACAAGTGGATGAATTACCAAAAACCCAATTGCATAATAAATTAATCAATATTAATTTAAACTACTGAGAACCATCCAAACCGAAACCACCCGGGGAATCGCCCTCGTCAAAGGTTGATAACCCCACTAATCAGACGGAGGATATGGGCCGCTCATGACTGTGAGCACAGCTGATATATCAGTTTTACACTCTCGAGAGGTTGCACAACTTTACCCACAAGTCGTGAGCTACGCTAGTTGTTCATCACACTTCCTTGGGTGAGATGGCTAGCAAGCACACTACGAGACCGTTACAAAGGACCACGTTGGTAAGGTGTAACCGCTAAGGATTCTGGATCAGCAACGATGGGGCCCACCTCTGGGGGTACAAGACACACAGCACAGACCAAGCCGGAGGAGCAGGGACCATTGAAGCTTACCACCCCTCTTGCCCACGCAGGTAAGTTACTCCCGAACCAACACGACCTAATTAGTAAGTCAAGACCGTCCCATTCCAGTCTTGTGGTTGCGCGGTTGTCCCAGGTTGTCGCTCTATGAACCGGTCCTTATGGAGAGTGGCCAACCAAGCACTAAGCACCGTGCTGGCCCCCTAAACCATGTTTCTAACAAAAACATCTTTTAAGGACGCACAAACCACTCAAGCACACAGCACATAGGGTTGGCTCCAGAATTAAGTTACATAAGACCATTAACAAAATTAATTAAAAAGGACCAAGTGTGTCATAGCGCAGCAACCTAGCACAACTAACCAAAATGCAACCCAAAGGATATATATAAAGGATATAAAGTGGCTAGGAAAGTCCTTATAGGCATGCAGTATTAAAATGCAGTATGAAATTGTATTAAAAAGTGATAGGATGTTCATGTTATACTTGCCTTCCTCGTACTCTCCCGGCTGCTGCTCGAACTGCTCGGAAGATGGCTGCTCCTGGTACTGCTCCAAAGGCTCCGCGTCTATTCATGATCGTAACAGCAATACATGGGCCACACATGCACACACATGCAAACAATAGCAAAGTATAAGAAAACAGTACACCATTACAATAAAACAGCACACAAAACTAGCCTAGAACTAATCTACGCGTTACAATGATCGCGTGCATATAAAGAACACCCTAAACGGAGCTAAAACGTGAAAACTGCGCTTAAAACAAGATCCAGGGACCTAATTGTAAGGAAAACAGAGAAACCAGGGGCTTCTGGACAAAACTCGGGGACTAAAACGCAATTAAACCCTAGATGCAAGGGCTAACTCGCTAAAAACCCTAGACTGGACTGCGGGTTCAAAATCCGGGAAGTTCAGGGGCTTAAGCGAATAAAACAGGACCCATCTGAGATTATCTTTGAACTACACTGGAGCGCGGGTTGATTCCCGGAAAACCGGAGGACTCTTTAGCAAAAAGAGCAGACCGAACCGGTATCTCCTGTTCTGGGCCCTCGGATCCTGATCGTGCGGCTGGGATTAGATCCACTAAGTGAAGGGGTACGCGTGGATCCCGTCCGTTGGATCCAGATCGGATGGTCGGGAACGGATCTAGGTTTACAACTCGCGCGATTCACCGGATTTGAATTGGACGGCGGAGATTTAAAATCCCGGCGAACCGGTACGCGCTGCTTGGGTCCCTTGGATCTGAATCGCACGGCTCAGAGCTACCCCGGCACGATCTAATCCTGGGCGTGGGCTCTAGATCGGATGGTTGGGGGCTCTCGGGCGCTCGGGCGGCGGCGCTGGTCGCCGGAGCTTGTCTCCGCGGTGGCGCGCGGCTCGGGCTCGCCGGAGCTCGGCGTTCCCGCCGCTCCGGGGGCCGAACTAACCTGGGCTTGGGTCCGGCATGACCTGCGCGACACGCGTGACTCACCTAGGGCCCAAAAGAAACGCAGGGAGGACTCTAGCGACGAGTCCGACGGCGGGGGCGGCTCGGGGCGGCGGCGCACCGGCGGCGCTCGCGTTCTGGTTGTTACAGGCGGCTAAAGGCTACCGCAGCTGGTGCAAAAGGACTAGAGCGCGAAGGGGGAACTCACCGAGGGGCTACGGTGCCCGGAGTGTGGCGGAGGAGGTACAACGACGACGACTGGCGGCAGAAGGACGACGGCGCTCGCGGGGAAAGGTGCTGCAGGAGTGGCCGGGGCCCTTAGCTGGGGTAGATCGGCTCCGGGTACTCCTGTGGAGGTGGCAGAGGGGTCAAGGGGGCGTGAGGATCACCGGCGGCGAATAATTTCAGGGGGCGGGAGGTCTCACCGGCGGCGGCTTCTTCGCAGAATTCAGGTGGTGCAGAGGTCCGGAGCTCGAGTGCCGGGCTCGGGGAGGTTCCTGGTGGCGAGGTGAGGCGAGCGCGGGGGCTGTCGAGGTCGGTGGCGCTCCGGAGCAGCGGTCCGGCGGTGAGGCAGAGAGGCGGGGACGCGGCGGAGCAAGGCGGCTGCGGTACTGGCGGCGGCTACGGTTTAGGGTTAGGGTTCAGATGGGTTGGTGGGGCTACTGGGCCACTTAAGGACCGGGGGTCGAGGCCTCGGCGTGCGGGCCCAAAGGAAAGGCTCGCCGGCGTTTTCGGAAGCCGTTGAGCGCCGGGGAAACAGAGCAAGGGAAGAGAAAGAAGGAGAGGTGGGAGAGGGCGCTGACGCGTGGGTCCAGCTCGCCAGAGAGAGAGGGGGGCGAGCGGGGAGACAGGCCGGGCTGGGGGGGAAACTGGGCCGGGGCTCGGCCCACGCGGGGGAAAAAGAGGAGAGAGCTGGGCCTCGGGCTGGGGAAAGAAAGAGAGGGGGAGGGAGAGGGTTTTGGGCCGGCTGGCTGGGCTCCTTTCTTCTCCTTTTCTTTTTCTACACTCCACTAATTCAAACAAAACTATTTGAATTCAAATACAATTTGAATTCAAATCTATACACTCAACACAAATAAAACAATGCTGCGGCATGAATGCACAAACACTTTAATCCTATGATAAATTTTTATTTTCTTGCGTTATAAATTGCTTTAAATGCCACAAAAATTAAAGAAAAGCCTGGAAAATTTATTTAAGCCCAAATAAATTTATTAAAAATTGGGAAAATTTACCTTAGGGTGTTACAAACCTACCCCCTTACAGGAATCTCGTCCCGAGATTCGGATAGGCTAGCTAGCAAAGAGATCGGGATATGTCTTCCTCAGCTCGTCTTCTCGCTCCCAAGTAGCCTCTTCCTCCGTGTGATGACTCCACTGAACACGGCACATCTTGATCTTCTTGTTCCTGATAACTCTCTCAGACGTCTCCAGAATCTTTACCGGATGCTCGACATAGGTCAGATCCTCCTGCACATCCAACCCTTCTATCGGTGCTTGCTCTTCTGGCACTCTCAAGCACTTCTTCAGCTGAGACACGTGGAACACATCGTGCACTCCCGAGAGATTGAGTGGCAACTCCAAACGATATGCCACCTCACCTTTCCGCTCCAACACCTTGAACGGACCTATGTATCGAGGGGCTAGCTTCCCTCGTACATTAAACCTGCGGATTCCTCTCATCGGCGAGACCTTCAGATATACATGATCACCCACTGCGAAGGTCAAATCTCGGCGACGAACATCCGCATAGCTCTTCTGACGAGTCTGAGCGACCCTCAGATTCTCTCGCACCTGCTGCACCAACTGTTCGGCCTCCTCAACAATATCCGGACCAAACACCTGCCTCTCGCCAATCTGATCCCAATACAGCGGAGTCCTGCATTTCCGACCATACAGGGCCTCAAACGGGGACTTCTTCAGACTAGCCTGATAACTGTTGTTATAAGAAAACTCTGCATACGGCAGGCATTTATCCCAGCTGGTACCATACTGAA
The DNA here is from genome assembly GCF_002211085.1 of Panicum hallii. NCBI lineage: Eukaryota > Viridiplantae > Streptophyta > Magnoliopsida > Poales > Poaceae > Panicum > Panicum hallii. The sequence continues at coordinate 31,115,660 of NC_038046.1, read as the reverse complement.
TAGCACAGGCTCGAAGCATATCCTCCAACACTTGGTTGGTCCTTTCTGTCTGCCCATCGGTCTGAGGATGATAAGCGGTACTGAAGCGCAGCTTCGTATCCAACGAATCATGCAACTGCTCCCAGAACCGTGAAGTGAACTGAGATCCTCGATCAGATATAATCTTCTTAGGAACACCATGCAGACAGACAATTCTGGAGATGTACAACTCTGCGAGTCTAGCACCGGAGTAAGTAGTGTTCACCGGAATAAAATGAGCAACCTTCGTCAACCGGTCCACTACTACCCATATGGAGTTGTACCCTTTCTGAGTACGAGGCAAGCCAACAATGAAGTCCATTGTGATTTCCTCCCATTTCCACTCTGGAATCTTCAACGGCTGCAATAACCCTGCTGGCCTCTGATGCTCTGCCTTGACACGTTGACAAGTGTCACAAATAGCCACGTACTCCGCAACGGAACGCTTCATTCCATACCACCAGAATCGTTCCTTGAGATCGTAATACATCTTCGTACTGCCTGGATGGATAGAATAAGCTGTATCATGGGCCTCACTCAGAATCAGCTTCCTGAGATCATTCACATCCGGCACACATATACGACCCTTGTACCATAAGGTACCCTGATCATCCTCTCTGAAATGAGGAGCCTTGCCAACCTTGAGTAACTCACGAATCTCCTGCAGCTTCTGATCTTCCTTCTGATGCTGCCTGATCTCAGCCTCTAGAGTGGGCTCCGCCTCGAATGAGGTACCCGAGGTGTGATGCAAGAAACCCAGGCTCAACTGCTCAAACTCCTCGCATAACTCCCGAGGCATCTGAAAAGCCACGGCCATGTTAACATAGCTCTTCCTGCTCAGAGCATCTGCTACAACATTGGCCTTGCCCGGATGATAGTGGATTTCCAGGTCATAATCCTTGACCAACTCTAGCCATCTTCTCTGTCGCATGTTCAGCTCACTCTGGGTGAAAATATACTTGAGGCTCTTATGATCGGTGTAAATATCACACCTCTGCCCAAACAAGTAATGCCTCCATATCTTCAGAGCATGCACAACTGCGGCTAACTCCAGATCATGAGTGGGATAATTCAGCTCGTGCCGGCGCAACTGCCGCGAAGCATAAGCTATCACTCTGCCTTCCTGCATCAGGACGCAACCAAGACCATCCCTCGAAGCATCACAATACACTGTGAACCTCTTGCTCTGGTCTGGCAGAGTAAGGACTGGCGCCGTAGTCAACCTCTTCTTCAGCTCCTCGAAGGCCTTCTGATGCCCATCAGTCCAAGAGAAATCCACACCCTTCTCTAACAAGGAAGTCAAAGGCTTCGCAATCTTGGAGAAATTCTCGATGAACCTCCGATAATATCCAGCTAAGCCCAGAAAAGAGCGGACTTCCTTCACTGTCTGCGGTACAACCCAGTCAAGCACATCCTTCACCTTTCCGGGGTCCACAGCAATACCTCCCTTGGAGATAACATGACCGAGGAATGGAACCTCATCAATCCAGAACTCGCACTTGCTGAGCTTGGCATACAACTTGTGCTCTCTGAGCCTCTGCAACACAAGTCTCAGATGCTTCTCATGCTCCGCTTCTAACTTGGAATATATCAGGATATCATCAATAAATATCACCACAAAGGTGTCCAGATAATCCATGAAAACCTTGTTCATTAGATGCATGAAGAAAGCCGGAGCATTAGTCAAGCCAAAGGACATGACCGTATACTCATAGAGCCCATACTTGCAGGTGAATGCCGTCTTCGGAATATCCTCAGAACGAATCTTCAGCTGGTGATAACCCGAACGCAGATCAATCTTCGAGAATACACAAGCACCCTGAAGCTGATCAAAAAGATCCTCAATACGGGGCAATGGGTGCTTGTTCTTGATGGTGACCGCATTCAGATCCCGATAATCGACGCACATTCTCTTCGCACCATCCTTCTTCTCTACAAGCAATACAGGAAAAGCCCAAGGAGAGAAACTGCGACGGATATAACCCTTAGCTAGCAACTCGTCGACAGTCTTCTTAACCTCCTCATGCTCGACAGGAGCCATACGATAGGGCCTCTTAGCAATAGGAGCTGTGCCAGGCAAGAGATCAATAGAAAACTCAATGTCGCGATCAGGCGGCATACCTGGCAAATCATCCGGAAAGACATCCGGGAATTCAGACACCACGCGAATACCATCCGTGGGTCTAGCCTCCATCTGATGAAGAAATCCAGAAGGCTCTGTAGCTCCAACAGTGACCTCCTGACCATCCGGTGCTGACAGAAGAACTGTCCTCTGAGCACAATCTATCCGGACTCCCCACTTAGCAAGAGTCTCCATCCCGAGGATCACATCAATGCCCTTGGAGTCTAGCACCATCAGATTTGCACTGAAATCTACCCCCCTTATGGCCACACTGACTCTGGGACAGAAGACATGAGACCTCAACTGCCCTCCCGGTGAAGATACTAACATGCACCTCTTTAACGTGCTAGTAGGGATGCCATGATGCTCAACAAAAGACTGGGTGATGAAAGAATGCGTAGCACCAGTATCAAAAAGCACTGTAGCAGGATGGGCATTAACCATGAACGTACCAATAACCACGTTGGGAGCCTCGGCCGCTGACTCGGCCGTCACGTGGTTCACCCTGCCCTGAGCTGGGGCCTTGGGCTGAGCTGCACGTCCCTGCTGTCCTGCCTGCGCCTTCCGAGGGCAGACGTTGGCGTAGTGCCCCGGCTCGCCGCAGTGGAAGCACACTCGCGGAAATGCAGCGGCCTGCTGCCCAGGAGGAGGAGTGGGCGCTCCCTGCCTCTGAGCTGGTGGAGCCGGAGGCGCCGGAAGCCTCTGACCCTGTCCCGCCTGCTGCTGCTGCTGAGGACGAGGCGGAAGCTGCTGCCGCTGCTGGTACTGCTGGGGCGGCCTCTGCTGCTGCTGCTGTGGATGCTGGTAGCGGGGACGAGTGTTGCTGCCCGAAGAGGATGGAGCCATCTTCCTCTTCTTATCCTCAATCTCCCGGCGCTTACGCTCGGTGTTGAGGGCCGCATCAACCAGCTGGTTGAAGTTGTCGAAGCGATGGTTCAGCAGCGCATACTGGATGTGATCATCCAGTCCCTCCTTGAAGTACTCCTGCTTGTCGCTATCACGAGCAACGTCAGCAGGGGTGTAGCGGGCAAGCTGAAGGAAACGGTCACGGTACTCCGTCACCGTCATCGACCCCTGAAATAACGGACACAGATAATAAGGATAGAAATCGCTCATTTGGTCAGGTTTTACGAAAGAAATCAAGGATAGATCAAGCTCAAAAGGAATGGTTGTGAATTTCCGGTAAATTTTACCTGTTTAAGGGCACAGAACTCCTTCTGCTTCATCTTCATGATGCCCTCAGGAATGTGATGGTTCCTGAAACGCTCACGGAACTGGTCCCACGTGAGAGCCTCACGATCCCGAGCTGGGTAGGACTCCCACCAGTCAAGAGCGGAGCCTCGCAGCTGCCCTGCTGCGTACAGGACTCGCTCCCGGTCGTCGCACTGCGCAACAACCAACTGGTGCTCCACCGAACGAAGCCAGTCGTCCGCCTGGAGTGGGTCCGTGGCGTGAGAGAAGGTCGGCGGATGACCTCTCAAGAAGTCCGCACGCCTGTCACGGGGCTGAGGCGGCGGAGGAGGCGGTGGCTGAGCATGGATCTGCTGCAGAGCCTGAACGGTGTTGTTCAGGGTAGCCATCATCTGCATCTGGAGCTGGAAGAACTGCTCCGGGGTCAGTGGTGGCGGCATCGGCAGCGGCTGACCGGTACCCTGGTTGTTCTGCTCCTGCTGGTCAGAACCGGAACCGGTGCGCCTGGTGTTCACCATCTGATTGCAACAAACGAAATTTATGAGAATAAGATATGGTGCCGCTGAGGAGATGAAACTTCGATAGGATATAATAGAGAGAAAGGATTATAGGTTTTACCCCCAACGATCTAACTCAATTTTATTATTTAGTTCGAGTTGGGTTAGGTCGATTTGCATGAACAAGTTTAACTACTAGCCTATGCAATCAACCAAAAATCCAAATCAAGCATTTGCACAATAACAAACATTCAACATTCACAACTTAGTCGAGTTTTCCACACTACTCGACTAACACACTCGTTCTAGCGTATTTTTATCGGGGCAACTTAAACTTATAAATTACCGGATTAGGCGACTCAGGCCAACGTCTACGGAAAACTCAAGCTACTTCTCAGAAAAGGCGGGAAAAAACAGCAAATCGAGGGATTAAAGCTCAAGGAATAGAAGCAGAAACATGATGGCGGAAGATTTGCGGAGGCAAGCAAGAGAAAGGAAGTCCTAAACTCGACCAATTCTACCTAGGCTTCGTCCTACAGTCGACACGGCTCTGATACCAATCTGTCACACCCGATTTATAAGAACATAAATCGAGCAATCATATATGCGCCAGGATCAAGTCACGCATATATACAACAGATTATCAAGATATCACAACACATGTCAGGAATAACATTAATATAAATCGTAAACGAATCATGAATGAATTATTTTATTACAACCGAATCAAGAATCGGTTCAAGAGTTGCGGAAGCGTAAAAGGAATACATGAAGAGCTGGGCGCCACAGGGACGTCGACTGGGAGACAAACACCTAGAAGTCGTCGAAGCCGCTGACGTAATCCTCCACGTTGCTGGGCACTGAGCAGCAGTCGAAGATATCCAAAATGGAACAGAAGAGTAGAGAGGCAAGTGTGAGTACAAACTAGTACTCAACAAGTATAACACGAGTATGAGGCTCTAAGGTTAGCTGACTCAACTGCATTAGCTTTTAATCTTGGCAAATTTTATTAAAGCTAATTACTACAAGTGGATGAATTACCAAAAACCCAATTGCATAATAAATTAATCAATATTAATTAAAACTACTGAGAACCATCCAAACCGAAACCACCCGGGGAATCGCCCTCGTCAAAGGTTGATAACCCCACTAATCAGACGGAGGATCTGGGCCGCTCATGACTGTGAGCACAGCTGATATATCAGTTTTACACTCTCGAGAGGTTGCACAACTTTACCCACAAGTCGTGAGCTACGCTAGTTGTTCATCACACTTCCTTGGGTGAGATGGCTAGCAAGCACACTACGAGACCGTTACAAAGGACCACGTTGGTAAGGTGTAACCGCTAAGGATTCTAGATCAGCAACGATGGGGCCCACCTCCGGGGGTACAAGACACACAGCACAGACCAAGCCGGAGGAGCAGGGACCATTGAAGCTTACCACCCCTCTTGCCCACGCAGGTAAGTTACTCCCGAACCAACACGACCTAATTAGTAAGTCAAGACCGTCCCATTCCAGTCTTGTGGTTGCGCGGTTGTCCCAGGTTGTCGCTCTATGAACCGGTCCTTATGGAGAGTGGCCAACCAAGCACTAAGCACCGTGCTGGCCCCCTAAACCATGTTTCTAAGAAAAACATCTTTTAAGGACGCACAAACCACTCAAGCACACAGCACAGAGGGTTGGCTCCAGAATTAAGTTACATAAGACCATTAACAAAATTAATTAAAAAGGACCAAGTGTGTCATAGCGCAGCAACCTAGCACAACTAACCAAAATGCAACCCAAAGGATATATATAAAGGATATAAAGTGGCTAGGAAAGTCCTTATAGGCATGCAGTATTAAAATGCAGTATGAAATTGTATTAAAAAGTGATAGGATGTTCATGTTATACTTGCCTTCCTCGTACTCTCCCGGCTGCTGCTCGAACTGCTCGGAAGACGGCTGCTCCTGGTACTGCTCCAAAGGCTCCGCGTCTATTCATGATCGTAACAGCAATACATGGGCCACACATGCACACACATGCAAACAATAGCAAAGTATAAGAAAACAGTACACCATTACAATAAAACAGCACACAAAACTAGCCTAGAACTAATCTACGCGTTACAACGATCGCGTGCATATAAAGAACACCCTAAACGGAGCTAAAACGTGAAAACTGCGCTTAAAACAAGATCCAGGGACCTAATTGTAAGGAAAACAGAGAAACCAGGGGCTTCTGGACAAAACTCGGGGACTAAAACGCAATTAAACCCTAGATGCAAGGGCTAACTCGCTAAAAACCCTAGACTGGACTGCGGGTTCAAAATCCGGGAAGTTCAGGGGCTTAAGCGAATAAAACAGGACCCATCTGAGATTATCTTTGAACTACACTGGAGCGCGGGTTGATTCCCGGAAAACCGGAGGACTCTTTAGCAAAAAGAGCAGACCGAACCGGTATCTCCTGTTCTAGGCCCTCGGATCCTGATCGTGCGGCTGGGATTAGATCCACTAAGTGAAGGGGTACGCGTGGATCCCGTCCGTTGGATCCAGATCGGATGGTCGGGAACGGATCTAGGTTTACAACTCGCGCGATTCACCGGATTTGAATTGGACGGTGGAGATTTAAAATCCCGGCGAACCGGTACGCGCTGCTTGGGTCCCTTGGATCTGAATCGCACGGCTCAGAGCTACCCCGGCACGATCTAATCCTGGGCGTGGGCTCTAGATCGGATGGTTGGGGGCTCTCGGGCGCTCGGGCGGCGGCGCTGGTCGCCGGAGCTTGTCTCCGCGGTGGCGCGCGGCTCGGGCTCGCCGGAGCTCGGCGTTCCCGCCGCTCCGGGGGCCGAACTAACCTGGGCTTGGGTCCGGCATGACCTGCGCGACACGCGTGACTCACCTAGGGCCCAAAAGAAACGCAGGGAGGACTCTAGCGACGAGTCCGACGGCGGGGGCGGCTCGGGGCGGCGGCGCACCGGCGGCGCTCGCGTTCTGGTTGTTACAGGCGGCTAAAGGCTACCGCAGCTGGTGCAAAAGGACCAGAGCGCGAAGGGGGAACTCACCGAGGGGCTACGGTGCCCGGAGTGTGGCGGAGGAGGTACAACGACGACGACTGGCGGCAGAAGGACGACGGCGCTCGCGGGGAAAGGTGCTGCAGGAGTGGCCGGGGCCCTTAGCTGGGGTAGATCGGCTCCGGGTACTCCTGTGGAGGTGGCAGAGGGGTCAAGGGGGCGTGAGGATCACCGGCGGCGAATAATTTCAGGGGCGGGAGGTCTCACCGGCGGCGGCTTCTTCGCAGAATTCAGGTGGTGCAGAGGTCCGGAGCTCGAGTGCCGGGCTCGGGGAGGTTCCTGGTGGCGAGGTGAGGCGAGCGCGGGGGCTGTCGGGGTCGGTGGCGCTCCGGAGCAGCGGTCCGGCGGTGAGGCAGAGAGGCGGGGACGCGGCGGAGCAAGGCGGCTGCGGTACTGGCGGCGGCTACGGTTTAGGGTTAGGGTTCAGATGGGTTGGTGGGGCTACTGGGCCACTTAAGGACCGGGGGTCGAGGCCTCGGCGTGCGGGCCCAAAGGAAAGGCTCGCCGGCGTTTTCGGAAGCCGTTGAGCGCCGGGGAAACAGAGCAAGGGAAGAGAAAGAAGGAGAGGTGGGAGAGGGCGCTGACGCGTGGGTCCAGCTCGCCAGAGAGAGAGGGGGGCGAGCGGGGAGACAGGCCGGGCTGGGGGGGAAACTGGGCCGGGGCTCGGCCCACGCGGGGGAAAAAGAGGAGAGAGCTGGGCCTCGGGCTGGGGAAAGAAAGAGAGGGGGAGGGAGAGGGTTTTGGGCCGGCTGGCTGGGCTCCTTTCTTCTCCTTTTCTTTTTCTACACTCCACTAATTCAAACAAAACTATTTGAATTCAAATACAATTTGAATTCAAATCTATACACTCAACACAAATAAAACAATGCTGCGGCATGAATGCACAAACACTTTAATCCTATGATAAATTTTTATTTTCTTGCGTTATAAATTGCTTTAAATGCCACAAAAATTAAAGAAAAGCCTGGAAAATTTATTTAAGCCCAAATAAATTTATTAAAAATTGGGAAAATTTACCTTAGGGTGTTACATCAAAGATGATGTTTGACTAAAGATTCTACCATACTTGAGTAGTTATAGGTGCTTACCTAGAATGAATAATCAACTAGAACTCGAAAGCTAAAATTCAAAATTAAGGATCTACTCTTTGTTGCTTTTCAGCTGAAAACTTTACCCATAACCATTAAAACTTTCATAAGTCTAGTTACATGGCTAAGTATATCATAAAATGGGCAAGCCTTGCTAAGTATTAGAATACTCAGTCTTGCATTGTGACTTTTTATTCAGGTAATCCCCCTGAGGACTCTACTTTGCCTGTGCCATGGCCTTACACTCTGCCTGATGGTTGGTCCGTGGAGTGGGACCCGTCCCCGACCAACACTGATCCTACCGAGTGATATCATGCCAGGGCTTAGCATGATATCCGTACTGGCGATGTGTATAGTGGTTGTGTTTAAAATTCCGCTGCCATAAACTTGAAAACTTGAACCGGTTTGTAATAAATCCTATCAGTTTGGAACTGATACTACTTTTGACAACTTGTGTAATATAAATGCCTGTGATGTAAAATATGACGGTGATTGTATCTCTGGACTCGCCTTCGTGCGAGGTACCTTGTTTGATCCTGCATCGGTGGTTTATCGGGACGTTACCCGACAGGCCAAGGGATTATACCATTTGAAGTACGTTGGAGCCCTCAGGAGTGGACTCGCGTACTTGAGCCAGTGTAATTCAGGTTGGTTCTGCCACGGCTAGTATCAGAGCTAACAAGTGTACTCCGGAGACATGATTGACCTTAGAAATATTTTTAGTATAAAATTTGACCAACAAGTATTTGGCAAAACTACGTTGGTTTCGTTAAGGATTGTGCTTAGTACGTAAAGCCCTAGGGTTATGCTTATTAAGTGAATTAGAGGTGGCTATAATATATATATATAACCCTAACTCCTAGCATTATTTTTCTGTCAAAACTTAAATTTATGCACAATCCAACTTTACATTTGTAACGACACCTTCGGCGATGAGGTAAGAAGGTAAGGATCCTCAGCTAACTGGGGAGTTAGCCTTCCCGTCGGTGATGCGAACCGAACGCTGTTTCTCAAGTAGTGGCTTACTTGAGATACTGCCAATATATCAACTTAGGTTGATTATATTGGGAGTAAATGGTTCAGCGCAGGGTATGGCGATCGCTGTTCATACCGCATTTTGCGGTACCCCCGTGAATACGTTGTCTCGATAACGTATGTTAACGTCGTCCGTACGGCGGTAATGGTACATATGCCGTTTCTATAGTGAACAGTAATGATTGGGAACACTTTCATGACATGCTGGCATGAAAGGTTTATTGGATATATACTGTGGTCTTTTGCAGGTAAACTAACCACGATTAAGAGGTTAAGACGGATAGGACGTATCGACTAGTTATTAGTGAGAGACGTATGTATTGTGCCACCAAAACTAACCACGCTAGTCCGGAGATATTTGGCAATTGTTTTGGTTGTGAGGTCGAATAGTACGTGCATGCATAATCCATCATCAAATAAATGAATGCTTACATGTATTGCTCTTTAAGAATAGGTAAAGTTAGGTCTTTCCCTTGTATGGTTCTAATAGGATTCTTGTGATAGTTTTAGTTGAGTACCTTAAGCATCCATCTGATTTCCAGCCTTTGCTGTTATTAGAATCGATTGTCTCATTCCATTTACCTTGTGAGTTCTCAGCAGGGTAAATATATCTCACCATTTGAATTCTTGTTTCAGATGGCCGCTCCTTCGAATGTCTCTTGGGATCATGCAGGGCATCTTCATACTAATGCCTTGCACTCGGAGGGTTTTCCCCGTCTCTTATGGGAATCACTCAGTTTATTCTTCTACACCGAGCCTCCCCAGTACGACGGAGTGGAATATAGAGAGGAAGGTGTCCCGCGGTGCAGAGTCACAATGACTATTCCTCAGCACCCTTTCCGCTCTCAGTGGCAGCCCATCGAGGTCAATGTGGTTGGTTATCGTCTCGTCGACACCATCGAGACTGCAGCTCTTGAGGCCATCCACATCTTCTGTAACCAGCATCCCATGGAAGTTGCAGGGTATCCTATTGGCCTATTCCCTGCAATAGATTCCAGTGATCCCGAGTGGAACTTTCGCATAGTTCACTATGGTCACTTGTTGGGAGATTCAGTTGAAGAAACGATCTGTGGTATCACTAGGTTTATGAATGTTCAGCATCATTATCAGATTTTGCTGCGTCGTAGCATGGGTCAGTTAACTGGTGTAGCTCAAGGTCACTATCGGAATGCTGACCGTCAAGTTACCCACATAGTGGAGCTTCAAGCCCTGGTTACTGAGAAGGAGGAGATTATCACAACACGTGAGAAGGCTATTCTTCACCGGGAGGATCAGATCAACGAAAGTGATGCCATAATCACTCAGCGCAACACTGTAACACCCTAAGGTAATTTCCTTAAATTTTAATGAATTTATTTGGGCTTAAATAAATTTTCCAAGGTTTTCCCTAATTTATCTCGCATTTAAAGTAATTTTATAACACGAGAAAATAAAATTTATCATAGGATTAAAGTGTTTGTGCATTCATGCCGCAGCATTGTTTTATTTGTGTTGAGTTTATAGGTTTGAATTCAAATTGTATTTTGAATCCAATTGGATTTGTTTGAATACTTAGAGTATAGAAAAGGAAAAGAAAAGAAGAAGTCAAGGAAATAGAGCCCAGCAGCCCAACTCCCTCTCCCTCTCGGGCTCCTTTCCCTCTCCTTCTCCCCCGCATGGGCCAAGCCGGCCCATTCCTCTTTCCCCAGCCCGAATGCCCGCTCCTCCCTTTCCTCTCGCTGCCAGCCCGGGCCCGCACGTCAGCGCTGCCCTCTCCCTTCTCCTCTTCTTCCCGGCGCAACGGCCCGAGATCTCCGGCCAGGCGCCGCCCGCCCTGCGTCCGCCCGACCCGCACGCCAATGTGGCCGCCGCCCTACAAAAGGAACCCCTCCGAGCCCCAGAACCCTAACCCTACTCCTGCATCGCCCGAGGACCTCCAGCACCGCCGCCCCTTCTTTCCCCTGCTCCGGTCACTTCGGCCTCACCGTGGTCAGGTCGCTCCGCCGCGTCCCGGACCACCACAGCTCCCGCAACAACTCCGCCTAGGCCCCTAGAAGCCTCTCAAGCCGTGTAGTGGAGCTCTAGACCCCGGCATCAACGGAATCGAGCCACGCCATCGCCGCCGGTGATCTGCTCCGCCACCTCAATTCTTCGCCATCGTCGCATCTCAGGTCCTCTTAACCTCTTGATCACCTGCGCAGGAGTTCCCCGAAGCGACCTAGGGTGATCAGAGCCTCCGAGCCCCTCTACTGTCGTCTGTCCGCGAGCGCCGCCATGCTTCCTCCGCCGGCCATCGTCGACATCCACCCTGCGCGGCAGCTCCGGCCACTCCGAGGCCTTCGTGAGCTCCCTCTCCCTTCCCTGGTTCTCTTGCACCGGATAGCGTGAGTTTTGGCAGTCTGTAGCAGCTAGGACGCGTGCACGCCGGCGTGTCCGCCGCTCTTCACCACCGTGCCGTCGCTAGGGTCATCTTGGCCGTTTCTGTTCACCCTAGAAGAGTTCCCCGTGCCGCGGCGATGCTCCCTGACTTGAAGTCGTGAAGGTTTGGCCACCGGAGTGACGGGAACGTCGAACTAAGGCGAGCCCGAGCCGCGCGCCGCCGCGGAGCTGGTCACCGGTGACCAGCGCCGCCGCCCGAGCGCCCGAGAGATCCCAGCCGTCCGATCTGGAGCCAGCGCCCACGATTAGATCGAGCCGGGATAGATCTGAGCCGTGCGATCGAGATCCAAGGGATCCAAGCAGCGCGTACCGGTTTGTCCTTGTTTTAAATCGGAGCCGTCCGTCGTTGATCCAGTGCCCCGTATTAGATCCGTGCTAAGGGAGGGTCCGGAGCGTCGGATCGAGATCCGACGGCCGATACGCGTAGATACCCCTTCGCGTAATAGATCTAATCCGAGCCGTTAGATGGCGATCCAAGGGCCCAGAACAGAAGTTACCGGTTCGGCTCGCTCGTTTTGCTAAAGAGTCCCTGCCTTTTTGGGAAAACAACCCGCCGTCCACTCCTAGTTCAAAAGTATTTACGGACAGGTCCTTTTCTTCCCGTTTGACCCCCTGAGTTTCCTGGAATTTGTGGCCGCAGTCCATGTCTCAGGCTTTCATGCGCTAGCCCCTGAGTCTATGCTTTAATTACGTTTAGGTCCCCAGTTTTCGCACAGAACCCCCTGGAAGTTCTATTTTTCTCGCAAATAGGTCCCTGGATCTTACTTTAAGCGTAGTTTTCGCGTTTTAGCTCCGTTTTAGGTGTTCTTTATATCCACGCGATCGTTGTAACGCGTAGAATGGTTCTAGGCCAGTTTTATGTGCTGTTCTATTGTATTGGTGTACTGTTTCTTATATTTTGCTATTGTTTGCATGTGTGTGCATGTGTGGCCCATGTATTGCTGTTACGATCGTGAATAGACGTCGAGCCACCGGAGCAGTACCAGGAGCAGCCGTCTTCCGAGCAGTTTGAGCAGCAGCCGGGAGAGTACGAGGAAGGCAAGTATAACATGAACCTCCTATCACTTTTAAATACAATTTCATACTGCATTTTAATACTGTATGCCTATAAGGACTTTCCTAGCCACTTTATATCCTTTATATATCCTAAGGAAGTGTGATGAACCACTAGCGTAGCTCACGACTTGTGGGTAAAGTTTTGCAACCTCACGAGAGTGTAAAACTGATATATCAGCTGTGCTCACAGTCATGAGCGGCCCAGATCCTCCGTCTGATTAGTGGGGTTATCAACCTTTGATTAGGGAGATTCCCCGGGGTGGTTTTGGTTTGGATGGTTCTCAGTAGTTCTTAATTAATATTGATTAATTTCTTATGCAATTGGGTTATGGTAATTCATCCACTTGTAGTAATTAGCTTTAATAAAATTGCCAAGACTAAAAGCTAATGCAGTTGAGTCAGCTAGCCTAGAGCCTCATAGTTTGTGTTATACTTGTTGAGTACTAGTTGGTACTCACACTTGCCTCTCTACTCTTCTGTTCTATTTTGGATGTCTTCGACTGCTGCTCAGTGCCCGGTAACGTGGAGGACTACGTCAGCGGCTTCGACGACTTCTAGGCGTTTGTCTCCCAGTCGACGTCCCTGTGGCGCCCATCTCTTCATGTATTCATTTACGCTTCCGCAGTTCCTTTAACTGATTCTTGATTCAGTTGTAATAAAGATATTCATTTTATAAATTATACGCTTTTATTCGTGACATGTGTTGTGATATCTTGATAATCTGTTGTATATATGCGTGACTTGATCCTGGCGCATATATGATTGCTCGATTTATGTTCTTATAAATCGGGTGTGACAGATTGGTATCAGAGCCGTGTTGACTGTAGGACGGAGCCTAGATAGAAATGGTCGAGTTTAGGGATTTCCTTCCGCTTGCTCTGCTTCCGCAAAACCCAAACATTCATTTCTGCTTCCATTCCTTGAGTCTTAAGCCCTTGACTTGCTATCACTCCTGTCTTTTCTGAGAAATAGCTTGAGTTTTCTGTAGACGTTGGCCTGAGTTCGTTTAACCCCATAAGTTTAGGCTATCCCGATAGAAATACGCTAGAACGAGTGTGTTAGTCGAGTAGTGTGATAAACTCGACTAAGTTGTGAATATTGAATGTTTGTTATTGTGCAAATGTTTGATTTGGATTTTTGGTTGATTGCATAGTCTAGTAGTTAAATTTGTTCATGCAAATCGACCCTAACCCAACTTGAACTAAATAATAAAATTTGATTTAGATCGTTGGGGGTAAAACCTATATTCCTTTCTCTCTGTTATATCCTATCGAAGTTTCATTTCCTCAGCGGCACCATATCTTATTCTCATAAATTTCGTTTGTTGCAATCAGATGGTGAACACCAGGCGCACCGGTTCCGGTTCTGACCTGCAAGAGCAGAACAACCAGGGTACTGGTCAGCCGCTGCCGATGCCGCCACCACTGACCCCGGAGCAGTTCTTCCAGCTCCAGATGCAGATGATGGCGACCCTGAACAATACCGTTCAGGCTCTGCAGCATATCCACGCCCAGCCACCGCCTCCTCCACCACCTCAGCCTCGTGATCGGCGTGCGGATTTCCTGAGAGGTCACCCTCCGACCTTCTCTCACGCCACGGACCCACTCCAGGCGGACGACTGGCTTCGTTCGGTGGAGCGCCAGTTGGTTGTTGCTCAGTGCGACGACCGTGAGCGAGTTCTGTACGCAGCAGGGCAGCTGCGAGGCTCCGCTCTTGACTGGTGGGAGTCCTACCCAGCTCGGGATCGTGATGCTCTCACGTGGGACCAGTTCCGTGAGCATTTCAGGAACCACCATATCCCTGAGGGTATCATGAAGATGAAGCAGAAGGAGTTCCGTGCCCTTAAGCAGGTAAATTTGAGCGAAATTCCCTGCAATTCCTTTTGAGCTTCGATCTGTCCTTGACCTCTTTCATAAGTCTCATATTGAGCGATTTCCATCCTTGTTATCTGTGTTCGTTAATTCAGGGATCTATGACGGTGACGGAGTACCGTGACCGTTTCCTTCAGCTTGCCCGCTACGCCCTTGCCGACGTCGCCCGTGATAGCGATAAGCAGGAGTACTTCAAGGAAGGACTGGATGATCACATCTAGTATGCGCTGCTGAACCACCGCTTTGACAACTTCAACCAGCTGGTTGATGCGGCCCTCAACACCGAGCGTAAGCGCCGGGAGATTGAGGATAAGAAGAGGAAGATGGCTCTATCCTCTTCGGGCAGCAACACTCGTCCCCGCTATCAGCCTCCACCACAGCAGCAGCAGAGGCCGCCCCAGCAGTACCAGCAGCGGCAGCAGTTTCCGCCTCGTCCTCAGCAGCAGCAGCAGGCGGGACAGGGTCAGAGGCTTCCAGCGCCTCCGGCTCCACCAGCTCAGAGGCAGGGAGTGCCCACTCCTCCTGCTGGGCAGCAGGCCGCTGCATTTCCGCGAGTGTGCTTCCACTGCGGCGAGCCGGGGCACTACGCCAACGTCTGCCCTCGGAAGGCGCAGGCAGGACAGCAGGGGCGTGCAGCACCGCCCAAGGCCCCAGCTCAGGGCAGGGTGAACCACGTGACGGCCGAGTCAGCGGCCGATGCTCCTAACGTGGTTATTGGTACGTTTATGGTCAACACCCATCCTGCTACAGTGCTTTTTGATACTGGTGCTACACATTCTTTCATCACCCAGTCTTTTGTTGAGCATCATGGCATTCCTACTAGCACATTAAAGAGGTGCATGTTAGTATCTTCACCGGGAGGACAGTTGAGGTCTCATATCTTCTGTCCCAGAGTCAGTGTGGCCATAAGGGGGGTAGATTTCAGTGCGAATCTGATGGTGCTAGACACCAAGGGCATCGATGTGATCCTCGGGATGGAGACTCTTGCCAAGTGGGGAGTCCGGATAGACTGTGCTCAGAGGACTGTTCTTCTGTCAGCACCGGATGGTCAGGAGGTCACTGTTGGAGCTACAGAGCCTTCTGGATTTCTTCATCAGATGGAGGCTAGACCCACGGATGGTATTCGCGTGGTGTTTGAATTCCTGGATGTCTTTCCGGACGATTTGCTAGGTATGCCGCCTGATCGCGACATTGAGTTTTCTATTGATCTCTTGCCTGGCACAGCTCCCATTGCTAAACGGCCCTATCGCATGGCACCTGTTGAGCATGAGGAAGTTAAGAAGACTATTGATGAGTTGCAAGCTAAGGGTTATCTCCGCCGCAGTTTCTCTCCTTGGGCTTTTCCTGTATTGCTTGTAGAGAAGAAGGATGGCGCGAAGAGAATGTGCGTCGATTATCGGGATGTGAATGCAGTCACTATCAAGAACAAGCATCCATTGCCTCGTATTGAGGATCTCTTCGATCAGCTTCAGGGCGCTTGTGTGTTCTCGAAGATTGATCTGCGTTCGGGTTATCATCAGCTGAAGATTCATTCCGAGGATATCTCGAAGACGGCATTCACTTGCAAGTATGGGCTATACGAGTATACAGTCATGTCTTTTGGCTTGACCAATGCTCCGGCTTTCTTCATGCATCTGATGAACAAGGTTTTCATGGATTATCTGGACACCTTCGTGGTGATATTCATTGATGATATCCTGATATATTCCAAGTCAGAAGCAGAGCATGAGAAGCATCTGAGGCTTGTGTTGCAGAGGCTCAGAGAGCACAAACTGTATGCCAAGCTCAGCAAGTGCGAATTCTGGATTGACGAGGTTCCATTCCTCGGTCATGTCATCTCCAAGCGAGGTATTGCTGTGGACCCCGGGAAGGTGAAGGATGTGCTTCACTGGGTAGTACCGCAGACGGTGAAGGATGTCCGCTCTTTCTTAGGCTTAGCAGGTTATTATCGGAGGTTCATTGAGAATTTCTCTAAGATTGTGAAGCCTTTGACTTCCTTGCTAGAGAAGGGTGTGGATTTCTTTTGGACTGATGAGCGTCAGAAGGCCTTCGAGGAGCTGAAGAAGAGGTTGACTACGGCGCCAGTCCTTACTCTGCCAGACCAGAGCAAGAGGTTCACAGTGTATTGTGATGCTTCGAGAGATGGTCTTGGTTGCGTCTTGATGCAGGAGGGCAGAGTGATAGCTTATGCCTCGCGGCAGTTGCGCCGGCACGAGCTGAATTATCCCACTCACGATCTGGAGTTAGCCGCAGTTGTGCATGCTCTGAAGATATGGAGGCATTACTTGTTTGCGCAGAGGTGTGATATTTACACCGATCACAAGAGACTCAAGTATATTTTCACCCAGAGTGAGCTGAACATGCGGCAGAGAAGATGGCTAGAGTTGGTCAAGGATTATGACCTGGAGATTCACTATCATCCGAGCAAGGCTAATGTTGTAGCAGATGCTCTGAGCAGGAAGAGCTATGTTGACATGGCCGTGGCTTTTCAGATGCCTCAGGAGTTATGCGAGGAGTTTGAGCAGTTGAGCCTGGGTTTCTTGCATCACACCTCGAGTGCAGCATTCGAGGCAGAACCCACTCTAGAGGCAAAGATCAGGCAGCATCAGAAAGGAGATAAGAAGCTGCAAGAGATTCGTGAGTTGATCAAGATTGGCAAAGCACCTTATTTCAGAGAGGATGATCAGGGTACCTTGTGGTACAAGGGTCGTATATGTGTGCCGGATGTGAATGATCTCAGGAAGTTGATTCTGATTGAGGCTCATGATACTGCGTATTCTATCCATCCAGGCAGCACGAAGATGTATTACGACTTGAAGGAACGATTCTGGTGGTATGGAATGAAGCGTTCCGTTGCGGAGTACGTGGCTATCTGTGACACTTGTCAGCGTGTCAAGGCAGAGCATCAGAGGCCAGCAGGGTTATTGCAGCCGTTGAAGATTCCAGAGTGGAAGTGGGAGGAAATCACTATGGACTTCATCGTTGGCTTGCCTCGTACTCAGAAGGGGTACAACTCCATATGGGTAGTAGTGGATCGGTTGACGAAGGTTGCTCACTTTATCCCGGTGAACACTACTTACTCCGGTGCTAGACTCGCAGAGTTGTACATCTCCAGGATTGTCTGTCTGCATGGAGTCCCGAAGAAGATCATATCTGACCGAGGATCTCAGTTCACTTCACGGTTCTGGGAGCAGTTGCATGATTCGTTGGATACGAAGCTGGGCTTCAGTACCGCTTATCATCCTCAGACAGATGGGCAGACAGAGCGAACCAACCAAGTGTTGGAGGATATGCTTCGAGCCTGTGCTATTCAATATGGTACCAGCTGGGATAAATGCCTGCCGTATGCAGAGTTTTCATATAACAACAGCTATCAGGCCAGTCTGAAGAAGTCTCCTTTCAAGGCCCTATATGGTCGAAAGTGCAGGACTCCGCTGTATTGGGATCAGATTGGCGAGAGGCAGGTGTTTGGTCCGGATATTGTTGAAGAGGCAGAGCAGTTGGTACAGCAGGTGCGAGAGAACCTGAGGGTCGCTCAGACTCATCAGAAGAGCTACGCGGATGTTCGTCGTCGAGATTTGACCTTCACAGTGGGTGATCATGTATACCTGAAGGTCTCGCCGATGAGAGGAATCCGCAGGTTTAATGTAAGAGGGAAGTTAGCCCCTCGATACATTGGTCCGTTCAGGGTGTTGGAACGGAAAGGTGAAGTGGCATGTCTTTTGGAGTTGCCTCCCAGTCTCTCAGGAGTGCATGATGTGTTTCATGTGTCTCAGCTGAAGAAGTGCTTGAGGGTGCCAGAAGAGCAAGCACCGATAGAAGGGTTAGATGTGCAGGAGGATCTGACCTACATCGAGCATCCGGTGAAGATTCTGGAGACATCCGAGAGAGTTACCCGGAACAAAAAGATCAAGATGTGCCGTGTTCAGTGGAGTCACCACACGGAGGATGAGGCTACCTGGGAGCGAGAAGATGAGCTAAGGAAGACATATCCCGATCTCTTTGCTAGCTAGTCTATTCGAATCTCGGGACGAGATTCCTGTAAGGGGGGTAGGTTTGTAACACCCTAAGGTAATTTCCTTAAATTTTAATGAATTTATTTGGGCTTAAATAAATTTTCCAAGGTTTTCCCTAATTTATCTCGCATTTAAAGTAATTTTATAACACGAGAAAATAAAATTTATCATAGGATTAAAGTGTTTGTGCATTCATGCCGCAGCATTGTTTTATTTGTGTTGAGTTTATAGGTTTGAATTCAAATTGTATTTTGAATCCAATTGGATTTGTTTGAATACTTAGAGTATAGAAAAGGAAAAGAAAAGAAGAAGTAAAGGAAATAGAGCCCAGCAGCCCAACTCCCTCTCCCTCTCGGGCTCCTTTCCCTCTCCTTCTCCCCCGCATGGGCCAAGCCGGCCCATTCCTCTTTCCCCAGCCCGAGCGCCCGCTCCTCCCTTTCCTCTTGCTGCCAGCCCGGGCCCGCGCGTAAGCGCTGCCCTCTCCCTTCTCCTCTTCTTCCTGGCGCAACGGCCCGAGATCTCCGGCCAGGCGCTGCCCGCCCCGCGTCCGCCCGACCCGCACGCCAATGTGGCCGCCGCCCTACAAAAGGAACCCCTCCGAGCCCCAGAACCCTAACCCTACTCCTGCATCGCCCGAGGACCTCCAGCACCGCCGCCCCTTCTTTCCCCTGCTCCGGTCACTTCGGCCTCACCGTGGTCAGGTCGCTCCGCCGCGTCCCGGACCACCACAGCTCCCGCAACAACTCCGCCTAGGCCCCTAGAAGCCTCTCAAGCCGTGTAGTGGAGCTCTAGACCCCGGCATCAACGGAATCGAGCCACGCCATCGCCGCCGGTGATCTGCTCCGCCGCCTCAATTCTTCGCCATCGTCGCATCTCAGGTCCTCTTAACCTCTTGATCACCTGCGCAGGAGTTCCCCGAAGCGACCCAGGGTGATCAGAGCCTCCGAGCCCCTCTACTGTCGTCTGTCCGCGAGCGCCACCCTGCTTCCTCCGCCGGCCATCGTCGACATCCACCCTGCGCGGCAGCTCCGGCCACTCCGAGGCCTTGGTGAGCTCCCTCTCCCTTCCCTGGTTCTCTTGCGCCGGATAGCATGAGTTTTGGCAGTCTGTAGCAGCTAGGACGCGTGCACGCCGGCGTGTCCGCCGCTCTTCACCACCGTGCCGTCACTAGGGTCATCTTGGCCGTTTTTGTTCACCCTAGAAGAGTTCCCCGTGCCGCGGCGATGCTCCCTGACTTGAAGTCGTGAAGGTTTGGCCACCGGAGCGACGGGAACGTCGAACTCCGGTGAGCCCGAGCCGCGCGCCGCCGCCCCGAGCGCCCGAGAGATCCCAGCCGTCCGATCTGGAGCCAGCGCCCACGATTAGATCGAGCCGGGATAGATCTGAGCCTTGCGATTGAGATCCAAGGGATCCAAGCAGCGCGTACCGGTTTGTCCTTGTTTTAAATCGGAGCCGTCCGTCGTTGATCCAGTGCCCCGTATTAGATCCGTGCTAAGTGAGGGTCCGGAGCGTCGGATCGAGATCCGACGGCCGATACGCGTAGATACCCCTTCGCGTAATAGATCTAATCCGAGCCGTTAGATGGCGATCCAAGGGCCCAGAACAGAAGTTACCGGTTCGGCTCGCTCGTTTTGCTAAAGAGTCCCTGCCTTTTTGGGAAAACAACCCGCCGTCCACTCCTAGTTCAAAAGTATTTACAGACAGGTCCTTTTCTTCCCGTTTGACCCCCTGAGTTTCCTGGAATTTGTGGCCGCAATCCATGTCTCGGGTTTTCATGCGCTAGCCCCTGAGTCTATGCTTTAATTATGTTTAGGTCCCCAGTTTTCGCACAGAACCCCCTGGAAGTTCTATTTTTCTCGCAAATAGGTCCCTGGATCTTACTTTAAGCGTAGTTTTCGCGTTTTAGCTCCGTTTTAGGTGTTCTTTATATCCACGCGATCGTTGTAACGCGTAGAATGGTTCTAGGTTAGTTTTATGTGCTGTTCTATTGTATTGGTGTACTGTTTCTTATATTTTGCTATTGTTTGCATGTGTGTGCATGTGTGGCCCATGTATTGCTGTTACGATCGTGAATAGACGTCGAGCCACCGGAGCAGTACCAGGAGCAGCCGTCTTCCGAGCAGTTCGAGCAGCAGCCGGGAGAGTACAAGGAAGGCAAGTATAACATGAACCTCCTATCACTTTTAAATACAATTTCATACTGCATTTTAATACTGTATGCCTATAAGGACTTTCCTAGCCACTTTATATCCTTTATATATCCTTTGGGTTGCATTTTTGGTTAGTTGTGCTAGGTTGCTGCGCTATAACACACCTGGTCCTTTTTAATTAATTTGTTAATGATCTTATGCAACTTAATTCTGGAGCCGACCCTCTGTGCTGTGTGCTTGAGTGGTTTGTGCGTCCTTAAAAGATGTTTTTTGTTAGAAACTTGGTTTAGGGGGCCAGCACGGTGCTTAGTGCTTGGTTGGCCACTCTCCATAAGGACCGGTTCATAGAGCGACAACCTGGGACAACCGCGCAACCACAAGACTGGAATGGGACGGTCTTGACTTACTAATTAGGTCGTGTTGGTTCGGGAGTAACTTACCTGCGTGGGCAAGAGGGGTGGTAAGCTTCAATGGTCCCTGCTCCTCCGGCTTGGTCTGTGCTGTGTGTCTTGTACCCCCGGAGGTGGGCCCCATCGTCGCTGATCCAGAATCCTTAGCGGTTACACCTTACCAACGTGGTCCTTTGTAACGGTCTCGTAGTGTGCTTGCTAGCCATCTCACCTAAGGAAGTGTGATGAACCACTAGCGTAGCTCACGACTTGTGGGTAAAGTTGTGCAACCTCTCGAGAGTGTAAAACTGATATATCAGCTGTGCTCACAGTCATGAGCGGCCCAGATCCTCCGTCTGATTAGTGGGGTTATCAACCTTTGATTAGGGAGATTCCCCGGGGTGGTTTTGGTTTGGATGGTTCTCAGTAGTTCTTAATTAATATTGATTAATTTCTTATGCAATTGGGTTATGGTAATTCATCCACTTGTAGTAATTAGCTTTAATAAAATTGCCAAGACTAAAAGCTAATGCAGTTGAGTCAGCTAGCCTAGAGCCTCATAGTTTGTGTTATACTTGTTGAGTACTAGTTGGTACTCACACTTGCCTCTCTACTCTTCTGTTCTATTTTGGATGTCTTCGACTGCTGCTCAGTGCCCGGTAACGTGGAGGACTACGTCAGCGGCTTCGACGACTTCTAGGCGTTTGTCTCCCAGTCGACGTCCCTGTGGCGCCCAGCTCTTCATGTATTCATTTACGCTTCCGCTGTTCCTTGAACTGATTCTTGATTCAGTTGTAATAAAGATATTCATTTTATAAATTATACGCTTTTATTCGTGACATGTGTTGTGATATCTTGATAATCTGTTGTATATATGTGTGACTTGATCCTGGCGCATATATGATTGCTCGATTTATGTTCTTATAAATCGGGTGTGACAAACACCATCATTGAATTCCTCCAGGAACAAATCCACGACCTGATCCTTGAGGTTGATGATGCCCATGCTCACATCGACGAACTCCAGGAGCAGCTAATACCTCCTGCTTTACCTGTAGTCCCTGAAGGTGGAGAAGAAGACCTGGAGAAAATTGAGAGAGTTTCCGATCTCGATTCCGAGCATGGAGATCCAGAACCCAACCCTCAGCCAGATTACTCTTCTTCCAGCAGTCAGTCTTTTGTAGGCGACCTCGACGATTTCTAGTTGTTCAAATTGTCGACTCTTTAGATGTAACCAGTGTTAAGTGTAGTGACATAGGTAGTAAGTAGTCTACCTAGACCTTGTGCCATTTGTTGTAATATAGATGGCCTGTGCACGGACCACCCAGATGTACGATATTAAGGACAACCAGTACCTATGTTGTAATCGAAACCTCGTGTTCTACATCTTGTTCAATGTCTTTGCCTCTGAAATGAGTTGTTTGAATGGAATATGTGAATTACATATCTGTTAATTGTGGTATGCCTTCTGAAAATGGGAGTAAGGATATGTGGTTAATAATGGACATCTCCTTTATTTCAGATGGTTGGAGCCACGCGTGGAACCCCGGAAGGTTTCCGGGCAGACCAGGCCAGCGGTTCCCAACAACTGCCACCACCACCCCCAAATCTCGCTGAGGTTATGGCTCGGCAGACCAAGCTTCTTAATCTGCTGGTACAGGCACAACAGAACCAACATCGCCAACAATCACGAGGAGGTCATGATGATCTTCAGGTGGCAAACTACCAAGATTTCTTCAGCACTCAGCCCCCGCTATTCAACAAAGTTGAAGAGCCCCTTGATGCCAATGCTTGGCTTCACACCATTGAATCCAAGTTTGCTCTTCTTACGATTCCATGTGCAGACTCCAATAGGGCTCACTTTGCTGCCCAACAACTTCGTGGTGCTGCCCGTATCTGGTGGGATAACTATTGTGCCATGCAACCTGATGGCCATGTTATCTCCTGGGAAGAATTTCGAAATGCTTTCAGGGCACACCATATACCTGAAGGGTTGATGGAGCGAAAGTTAAATGAGTTCTTGGCACTCACCCAAAGCACCCGCGCCGTACTGCAATATGCACAGGCTTTTAATCACCTATGCCAGTACGCTGGTTATCACGCTGACAGTGGCACCAAGAAACAAGATCGTTTTCGTCGGGGCTTGAGCACTAAGCTCAAGGAACACCTGAACCTTGTGAAGGCCAATACCTTTAGTGAGCTGGTTAATATGGCCCTGACCCAGGAGGATTGTATCACAGCACACCATGCCGAAAAGAAATGAAGGATTTCCACTGGACCCGCGAGTGTTCAACCATCGCGGTATCGATTTGTTCGGAATGCACCGCCCAGAGCGCCACAGCGGAATGCTCCACCTGGCAGACTGGTTTTCAGGCCGCCTCAGCAGTCAGGAGGATATAGACCTCCAGTGCCTCCGCAACAGCCGCAACAGTCTGGCCCACGGCCAAACGCTCAACAATTTCAACAGAGAAGCAGCACCAATTGCTGTTTCAATTGCGGTAGTGCGGACCACTTTATCAAAGATTGTCCGCAGCCCAGGAAGCCTAATCAAGGGCAAGGTTCTAATCTGAATAACCAGAACAAGGGCAAGAGGCCAATGATGCAAGTCCGGCAAGGGCAAGTTAACTTCACCACCCTTGCGGAGCTTCCGGATGGAGCCCCCGTCATGTCGGGTACATTCTCTATTCATCACAAACCAGTTGTTACATTATTCGATTCAGGAGCAACTCATAGTTTCATTAGTAACAACCGTGGTACCCGAATAGGACTTGATATTTGTCCTACCAAGGGGTCATATATGATTGCTACCCCCGAAGGAAAAGTTACTTCCAACCAAATGGTTAAAAGTGTGCCAATTCAGTTAGGAAGCAAAATAATCAAAGCTGATTTGGTTCTGATAAATTTAGAGGGTATTGATGTTGGGACAAATTGGATGACAGAATATAGAGTACTACTAGATATCTCTTCCCGAGTTATTGAGATTGACTCACCATATCAAGGAGCCACCACCCTCTATCTGCCTCAGCAAGAGTATCTTCACTCTTGTGCCTATGCTATCACAGACGTTAAAGTAGAAGACATTCCTGTAGTCTGTGAGTATCCCGATGTCTTTCCGGACGATTTACCTGGAATGCCACCAGACAGAGACGTCGAGTTCATAATTGAACTTCAACCTGGCACTGCTCCTATTTCAAAGAGGCCGTATCGTATGCCTCCTAATGAGTTGGCCGAGCTAAAAATCCAACTTCAAGATCTTCTTGACAAAGGATTCATATGCCCAAGTGCTTCACCTTGGGGCTGTCCCGCTCTCTTTGTAAAGAAAAAGGACAATAGCTTAAGGCTATGTGTCGACTATCGTCCACTTAATGCGGTCACTATCAAAAATAAGTACCCCCTTCCCCGCTTGACATTTTATTCGATCAACTAGCTGGAGCTAAGGTCTTCTCTAAGATTGATCTACGCTCTGCTTATCATCAGATCAAAATCAAGCCTAGTGATATTCCAAAAACGGCTTTCTCAACCAGATATGGACTATATGAATATCTGGTTATGTCTTTTGGACTCACTAATGCACCAGCATATTTCATGTATCTTATGAATTCAGTCTTTATGCCGGAGCTCGATAAATTCGTTGTGGTTTTCATCGATGATATTCTGATATACTCCAAAACTGAGGAAGATCATGCTAATCATATACGTGTCATTCTTTAACGACTACGTGATCATTGCCTTTACGCCAAATTCTCTAAATGTGAATTCTGGCTGGATAGTGTGAAATTTTTGGGACATACTATCTCTAGTGAAGGCATATCGGTTGATCCAACCAAAGTTCAGGAAGTTATGGATTGGAAGCCTCCAACTTCAGTCCATCAAATCCGTAGTTTCCTTGGATTGGCAGGATATTATCGCCGACTCATTCCAGACTTCTCCAAAATAGCCAAACCCACGACTGAGCTACTTAAGAAAGAGGTCAAATTCCATTGGGATGATAAGTGTGAAGAAGCATTTCACACACTGAGAAAACTTCTAACCACTGCTCCAGTGCTAGCTCAGCCAGATAGTACCCAGCCTTTTGATGTCTATTGTGATGCTTTCGGAACCGGACTTGGTTGTGTTCTTATGCAAAACAACCGGGTCATTGCTTATGCATCCAGAGCACTCCGAAATCATGAACAAAATTATCCAACGCATGATCTTGATGTGGCAGAACCAACCTGAATTACACCGGCTCAAATACGCAAGTCCTCTCTCAAGGGCTCTAGCGTACTTCAAACGGTGTAACCTCTTGGCCTGTCGGGTAGAGTCCCGATGAAACCACCTAACTTCCGGGATCGAATAATGTTACCTCACACGAAGATGAGTCCAGAGATACAGTCACCATCATATTTTACATCACAGGGAATTACATTATAAGAGTTTCCAAAAGTAGTACTAAGTTCCACATTTAGTAAAATTATTACAAACCATTAAAGTTAAGGTTCTTGGCAGCGGAAAACAAACGTGACGATTTACAACACGTCGTCAAGATGGATGTCATGATAAGCCCGGATACGACATCACTCGGTATCATCTGTGTTGGCCGGGGATGGATCCCATTCCACGGACCAACCATCTGGAAGAGCACAGGGCCAAGATAGGGGAAGAGTAGGGTCTTCAAAGATATTACCTGAAAAACATATAACTAGTAAGGCTGAGTATACTAATACTCAGCAAGGCTTACCCATCTCATGGTATACTTAGCCATGTAACTAGACTTATGAAGGCTTGTAATGGTTCTGGGTTTAGTTTCAGCTGAAAAGCAACAAAGAGTAGATCCTTAATTTCAACTTTTAGCTTTCAGGTTCTAGTTGATTATCCATTCTAGCTAAGCAACTATAGCTATTCAAGCATGGTAGAACTTATTATAACAAACATCAGCATTACTCATCATATAGTTGCTCTTGTTACTCTGTGTGACAAAGGGATCAAGCAGTCTCAATCTCCGCGAGAAACGGACGATCCTGAATCGCATTTCCAACCTTGTAAGGGTAAACCTAACTCACACGCTTGGAACATCCAACGATTGTTCCGAAGAAACCGTTTGCCTTTCATTCCGACTCGTGGATCAGAGCCACCACAAGCGACTGCAGGACCATACGCACATCCAATGTGCAGGACGTACGCCTGTAGAGCAACTACACGGCTGTACTCCTGGTTGCACTGCAACACGTATTCCCACATGTCGAAGCGAGTAACAGGAAAAACCAAATACGAGTGGTGGGAGGTATGTCCACTCCTCAGGCCGATTGGTTACTAGGCTTGCCGCTTACCCATAACTCATGGCATGTGGCTAGTACTTTCAAATGCTTAACCCCGATCACCACACACCACGACCTTAACCAATTTGTCAACACAGACGGGGTATCATTCCTTTGCATGATACTGCACATAACCCCGTCCGTCATCCTTATAGTGATGGTAGAATTGTAGACAACCAATTCCTATATCGCGCGAGTGATAGGAAATCACCCGACTTCTACCGGTCCTATTAGCAGAGCATCTATGCGCTAAGGACTCAGGTACAATACATTGGATTCCTAGGATTCAATGCACCTAGAGTTCCATTTCATCTCCTAGACTTAATGCAAGATATAATATATAAGTATAAGATTGCATAATGTAGTAATTTGAAATACTAGGTTATGCACCGGGGCTTGCCTTTACTGGTGGGGCTGGAGTCAGGGATGTTAGTATTATTATCTTCCAAACTTTAGTTCGGGGCTTCAGATAATCCCTTGGTGACGTTCATTTGGTCTTCAGAAATATCCTCTGCAGACTTCTGGGAGAACTTGTAGGTATCGTTTGCGGAAATAGTCGTATCTACATGCAATGCAACATTACATTCAAAGTGTGCACATAAAACTATTTTAGTTCACGATAAAGTTGGAATCCAGCGCTCATTTAGCATATCACTCATATAACAACTAAAAAGATCTGAAACTAAACTTAAATGGAGCTTTAGGTGGACAATTAACTAAAATCGGCTAGTTGTTGAATATTATAACAGAGTCAATTGGAAGCAATAGGGGTTTAGCTGATAGAATTGGTAAAGAAGGGAGCTATCTACACAGTTTTAGGAAATCTGCTGATTTCTGTTTGGAAGAGAAATCGGCAGGAGCGGTCTCTGTATATGAGCAGAAGAGATTAGCCGATTTGAGTTTATCTGGGGTCAAATTGGCTGATATGGATAGAAATGTTAAAGATACAGTACTTTAAGGACAGAAAAAGGAAGGATCTTGCCGATTGGACTATCAGCATATTTTTGTTCTATCCGATTGGTTGGTGCATTGGCCTTGGCCTTAGCTAATTCATGTGCATCGGGTCTAGCCGATTGGATGTCTACTGGTGCTAGCCGATTGGCCAAAGCTGTATCGGCCGTGCCTAACAGAGACTCTTATTGTGTTAACTTGTCGATCTGTGGTGGTGTGTTTCGGCAGGTGCAGCCGATATGCCATCTAAATCGGATGTCTAGCTGATCATTGTGCGCATCGGCATAGCCGATTTGTGTTTTTAGCAAACTAGTCAATCTATGAACATCAACACGCTAGTCGATCAGTGTATGTAACTATTCAATATTGGAAGTAGCCAATTGTGCAACAACTACTCAACTCGTGTAGCATGTAACTATTTGATTGCGCATTGGTAAACTAGTCGAGAGTGTGAACATCGGCCGAGCTGATATGTGCGCATGTGCTAGATTTGTGAATCGGCACAAGTAGCCGATCAGTGCATTTGTAAACTAGTTGATTAGTGAACATCGACTGAGCCGATTTGTGTACGTGTATGTTGTCAGTCAAAACCCGCCGGCGAGCAGTGACAGGCAACACGAGGAGCCGGGAGGCCTCCGGGACTGCTGGAGGGCCCCGGTCCCTCGGTCAACCGCCTAGTAATCTGGCGCACACCCTGGCCTAGAGTCGCTAGGCGTGCCACCTGATCCTGTACCTGATCAGGGAGGTGTGATGTATTAAATTCCTATATGCACAGACACGTGTAAAGGTTAGTCCGAGCCATGATCGGCTCATCATTCCTCCCCGATATCGGCTATGAACAGCCGATTGCATCAATACCGGATCGGATCTTTGGAACAGGCAATATATATATACTTGACAACAAAATAAATCTTGCTTCATAAATATCAATCTAATCCAACCCACGATAACTAAGCCCTCGCTGCACGATCGGAACGTCCTACGCGTGATTGAGCCTAACAAATACCCAAAAGTATCGGAACAATCAGCCTAAACAGAGATCCAAAAACCAGCCGAAGAGCCAATTCCTGAAGCAATCTCTTTTCGAGCCGCGATTTGATACTAATCATACTGCCGGAACCTTCAACTCGTTTGCAAGGCCTAATCATGCACATATTGAGCTAAATCTCTAATAAATAGAAACTAGTCATAACAGATTAGATCTATTGATAAGGATAAAGCAAGACGTGACCATCGCGTCCAGGATCGGAAGCAATGACCACCAAACACTCATGAGCAACAGACAAAGCATGATCGGAATACGAAGAAAATAATGTTACTCAATGCGTGTTAAGATAACCAGCGCTACTCGCCATCTACAAGGCTTCAGAATGAGTAACACATAAAATGGACGGGTAAGGGTGATGTTGCCCCGATTACGCAGAACGTGATCGGGGCCGCATGGCACATACCCGAGAAAACCCTAGAACAGGGGAGGCGATGCGCCGAGAGTTGTTGATGAATGCTTCTGTTTCTTGTTTATTCATGGTATATATTTATAGTCCGTAGACTTGTCTTTCTTAACCAACCCTAACATAACACGAATCTTAACTACCCATATCTATACGGCCTTCCTGGCCCCAAGGCATCCGCACAAGGTCCAATTCGCAAGCCCATCATAATTATCCTCTAAGCCTATCTTGCTCCATGGCCCACTTCCGGCCCGTCCAGATTATGGCGATAACACATGCCCCCCCTGGTTTCGGCAATAATAATTCCGAAATCAATCTTTTTTTAAATCGCCTCGACCCTTCGACTTCCAACCCGTACAGTCATGCTTCTTCAGCTTCTGGAGGATGTGACCGCTCTGCTTCAGTCTCCTTGGGAACCGTTAGGGTGCCGATTCACTTCACTTCTACCTTTGCCTTTATAAACTTACCCCCAGCATCTTCCTTAGTCACCTTCTTCTCATAGCCATTGTCAATCGCATCTGAACCATCCTCTCTTCCTTTTGCAATGGCTTCCTCTTCCTCTGCCTATTCTGTTATTTCTTTTGAATCTGAATCTTCCCGAGAGCCCACTCCAGAATATGATCCGATAGCTGCTTATGAGATCCTTGCCCCCCTGCATTGGGATGCAGAGGAATGGGACTTCCAATCTCAGTCAGAGGATGATGAATCCCTAACTGATGATAAGGATCTCACACTCCTTCTTGGAGCCGAGTTGGAGGAGGACGACGAAGACGATGCATCTTGGGGAGAAGAATTCTCCTCGTTGGAGGAAAGAGCCGATTCCTTTTCCACCGAAGAAGATTCAGTAGCAGGTGACTTCCTTTTTGACAGGTCATCGGACGAAGCTTCCGACAGCATCACAGAAGCCGAAGACAATGGTGGCTTCACAGTAACAGCAGCGGGAGCGACGACAGCAACAACAGCAGCAGTGATGATAGTGGTGCTAGTATTGCCCCGCCGACCAAGCGTCGCAAGACTTCTGGCGCATACTGGTGGTAGGCTGTAGCACCACCATTAGATCAGCTCTAGGAGCAATCGGCTCCTCTTTTGTACTCGCTTCCTTCTTGTAAATTAAATCTTCTTTCTGTATCAGTGAGTTTTTGTGCACAACGACCTACTCAAGAGCCGATGGCAACGCATCGGCCTTAGAATATACTGATCCGGATCCGAAATAACTTTCCAATTCGTTTTACCCTCCGCCAGAACTCAAATCCTCTTCCAAGATAGATCTCTAAAGATTCCGAAAATCTAGGTTAACTTCCATAAACCCCTTTGCTCATAAACCCTAGCTGCGGAATCCTTCTTCGGGCTTCAAAACACACATTCGATCTTGCGCTGCCAACTCTAGATCTATTCTCCAAGCTCTCGATTCATCAAGGTTCCCAATAGCGGAATCTTCGAATACTGCCGCTACTATCTTTGGTCTGAAGGTAAAACTTCGACCCTTATTACTTTAATGCAGTAGTCGCAAAATTTATTGCGCTGCTAATTGACTCCTTCGTTTATTTGTCTTTCTTGGGGCTTTTTTCAGGCTTCCGATATCTTCTTACCGCATCCTTCTTTCCCCAATTCTTTCTGTCTCGGGCCTCGTTCTCATGAGAAACCCATAGATCTTATTTCTTCCAAGGCTAATTGGATCCCCTTTCTGAGCCAAGCAATAGATTTAGAATCTTGGTCAGATAGCCTTCGCGCTTCGCCAAATCCTCCAGAAGGTTGGATAATTTGGTATAACAGAATGGCGGACGCCTATCAGCCTTTATGAGAATCCATCGGGATAGCCGATGCTCTCTCTCTATCCCTTTCCCCTCTTAAAAAGGATGAGAACCTTCTGAAGACCATCGGCTACTTCTGGTCTGATGCTTTGAACTGTTTCCTCTTTGGGCATGGTTCGATGACCCCGACCCTCCTGGATGTTATGATGATAACTGGCTTAGACATCTTGTGGACTTGTCCTTCTGCTTATAGGCTTTCTGTAGTCCCTTTCAAACTATCCTCCAAAGCAGAATGCACTAACTGGAGCGCATACCTAAGCCAACACCAGAAAACAAAGGGTCCTTTGACAGAAAAAGAACACACAGCCTTTTTGAATTTATGGCTAGAACACTTCCTCTTCTGTGGCCCTTCACTTGCTCCCACCAAAAATTACCTTCCTCTGGCTTATGAGCTAGATCTCCTACTTGAAATTCCTTCGGTTTGACCTTCTTATTATATGCACGGGCTACTTTAGCCTTATTCTCCTTGATCTTCTCTAGTGACCAAAGCCTGAGTTCCGTGAGGTCCTCAACATTGTCACTCATCAAAGTAGCATATTCTTCAGCTGTTAAATCATTCTGGAACTCTACGCGCCTTGACCCGGTCGTAATTTCCCATGGTAACACAGCTTCCTGCCCGTAGACCAAGTGATAAGGGGAAGTTTTCATCGCCCCATGACAAGATATACGGTATGCCCACAATGCCTCTGACAAGACCTCGTGCCAGCATCTAGGGTATTCATCAATCTTCCTCTTAATCAACTTGATAAGGCTCTGATTGGACACTTCAGCCTGTCCATTTGCCTGAGCATAATATGGAGATGATCTCATCAGCTTGATACCCATATCAGCGGCAAACTTCTTGAATTCCTCTGAAATAAAAACCGAACCACCATCTATTGTAATGGTCTGAGGGATCCCGAATCTATGAATGACGTGTTCCTTGACGAACTGAATAACATCTCTAGATGCCACCGATTTCATTGGAACCGCTTCTACCCATTTGGTGAAATAAGCTATGATAGCCAAAATGAACTGATGACCTTTGCTAGATGGAGGATTAATTTTGCTGATCATATCCATGCCCGAGCCTCTGAACGGCCATGGTTTAATAATGGGGTTCATCACGGATGCTAGTACCATCTGGATCTTCCCGAACCTCTGACATGCTTGACACCCTTTATAATACTTAAAACAATCCTCAAGCATGGTGGGCCAATAGTACCCTGACCGCCTAATCAGCCATTTCATTTTGTGAGCCGATTGATGAGTCCCGCACGTTCCTTCATGGACTTCGTGTAAGAGCCAATTGGACTCAACTGGCCCCAAGCATTTAAGCAACAACCCCTCCAAGGTCCTATAAAACATGTCATCCCCTATCAGGACATACCTCATGGCTTTATATCGTATCCTCTTGGGTGCCCCCCGAGCCGAATCCTTCAAGTAATTGAAGATATCGGCTCTCCAATCCCCCTGGTCCAGTAGGTGTACCTGGTGATTAGATCCATCGGTTTTGTACCCCGAAGTTAGTTGTGCCAAATCATTGGCCTCTGTATTCCGAGTCCTAGGTATCCAATAAAAATTTATGTATCTGAACTGGGCTATTAGTTCCTGGCACTGCACCCACAACAGAAATAGTAGCTCACTTTCACACCTGTATTCCTCTGTGAGTTGGGAGATTACTAATTTTGAATCCCCGAAGACTTCTACTACTTCGGCTCTGGCCTCCAGGAGCAATTCCATACCTTTATGCACCGCTTCATACTCTGCAAGATTGTTGGTGCAAGTAGTAGGTAATCTGATCGAGAAAGAATACGTTACCCCCCGAGGCGATACCAGCAGGATGCCGATGCCACATCCGTCTCCACAAACTGATCCGTTGAAGTACATAGCCCAAGCTCGCACGGAAAGCACCGCTATGTTGGTATTAACCCTCTCAGCAATGAGATCCACTAACGCCTGCCCTTTGACCGCTTTTGCGGGTTGATATCGGATATCGAACTCTGATAATGCAAACATCCATTTTCCCAATCGGCCTTTCAACACAGGAGCCGATAGCATATGCTTTATAACATCCGATTTGCAAATGATGATTACCTCAGCCGATAACAGGATGTGGCGAAGCTTGGTGCACGTAAAAAAATAAGCAAAGGCAGAGCTTCTCCATATCGGGATACCTTGTTTCTGCGTCCAACATCCTTCTGCTGAGGTAAAACACCACCCTCTCCTTGTTATCATATAATTGTACTACCACTAAAGCAATAGAGGTGTCGCCGACTGACAAATATATATAAAATGGCCTATCTTGTTGTGGTGGAACCAACACAGGCGGTCTCGATAAATTTTCTTTAATTTCTTTGAAAGCCCGTTGCTGTTCTGCCCCCCAGCGGAATTCTTCATTGGTTTTGATCTTCACTAACTCCATAAAAGGTTCAATCCATCCAGACAGATTAGAAATAAACAACCTGACGAAGTTAATCTTGCCAATAAGTTGCTAGAGCTCCTTCTTGGTAGTAGGTGGCACCATAGTGCGCACGGCTTCCTGACTTTTTAAGCCAATCTCGATCCCTCTTTCATGAACTAGAAAACCCAAAAACTGCCCAGCTGACATGCCAAAAGCGCACTTCTTTGGGTTCATCCTGAGCCCGAACTTTCTAGTTCGTTCCAGAACCTGTCGTAAATCATCTAGATGTCCTTCAACCGATGCTGACTTCACCACGACATCATAGATGTAAATTTCCACCAAATTGCCGATCAGATCATGGAAGATGTGGTTCATGGCACGCTGATACGTAGCACCAGCATTTTTCAGACCGAAGGTCATAACCACGTACTCGAATAGGCCCACCGCTCCAGGCACTCTGAATGCAGTTTTGTGTATTTCTTCAGGGGCCATGAAAATTTGATTGTAACCAGCATTACCATCCATGAAACTCAAAATTTATGACCAGCAGCCGCACTGATTAGTGTCTCTGCAACAGGCATTGGGTATTCATCCTTCGGAGTGGCCCTATTGAGATCTCTAAAATCTACGCAAAACCACCATCGGCCATCCTTCATCTGCACGGGTACAATGCTGGAGATCCATTCGATGTACCTGCAAGTCATGATAAATCCAGCTTCTAACATCTTCTCCACTTCTTTTTTCACTTCAACCAGGACATCGGCTTTCATTTGGCGTGCTCGCTGTTGGAATGGTCGAAATCCACTTTTAAGAGGGAGCCGATGCTCAACTATACTCCTATCCAGCCTAGGAATCTCTGTATAATCCCAGGCGAAGCAATCGGCATACTCCTTTAATAAAGTTATCATCGGCTCTCGTAGGGATGGATGAAATTTCTTACTTACGAACGTTGGTCATGGCTTATCCCCAGGACCAATATCTATTTCTTCAAGTTCGTCAGCCGATGTGAAACCATATCCTAACTTCCCGTCCTCCGTTAGATCAACACTGTAGATGGAAAAAGAAGATAGTAAAAAGAATTTTGGCCGATCGTTGAGATCGGCCGCTCCATGTATCCCATTATCTTTCAAGTTTTTACAAAAAGAATAAGGCTGGCTGCCAGCGCAGGCCATCCCATAATGACTATGTAAAACACTTGACATCAAAAATTTATACTTAATTGTTAGGGGCCGATTGCAGGAATCGGCCTCCATAGGTATGCTGCGATGACTTGTTTCATGCGACTCTTCTAGTCTGTAAGGCCAGTAGATAAGACTAGCCTCACTCCATTTTTTGTAGCCTAGATGCGATCACACCCTTCTAAGCTCATCCCTAGAATCGGCTCTTGATCTTCCGCATCCCAGATGCTCATGGCAGCATGGGAAATTTCAATTGAATCGTCCGCCTGGACCACCTCCACCTCGTCTCCGTCCCACTGGATCAAACACTGATGCATTGTGGAAGGGATGCAACAGTTAGTGTGAATCCAATCCCTGCCAAGTAAGACATTGTAGGTACTTTTGCTGTTAACGACGAAGAAGGAGGTCAGGACAGTCTTATTTCCAATAGTGAGATCCACACTGAGGACGCCCTGAGCTTCTGAAGTCTACCCATTAAAGTCACCTAGCATGACATTAGTCTTAATCAAGTCTCCGGTGGACCGCCCCAAACGGCGTAATACCGAGTACGGCATGATGTTGACTGCTGCCCCTGTATCCACCAACATCTTATTAATAGGCTGACCGTTTATGTACCATTTAAGATACAAGGCCTTCAGATGCTTATAATTCTTGGCTTGTGGCTTCTCAAATATCACCGGCCGGGGTCCCAAATCAAGCTGGGCTACTGATGACTCCTCATGGGCCCGAGCGTGAAATTCTGCAGGGAGCACAAAGACCATGTGCATATCAGCCGATATCTTCTTATCGGCTCTCGCTGATTTGGGTTGCCACTCCTTTCTGGAAGGGTGTGACTCTTTTTTCTGCACGTGCTTGACCTGTTCTGCCAGATCTGGTCTCGCTTTTCTCAATGACTCAATGTATTTGGCCTCGGCTTCCTCTAGGCTGCGCAGCCACTGAACCCTGCTCTTCTGAGAACGATTGAGTCCATGAGGGCACCAACGTAGAAGATGATACCTATCCTCCTCTTCATCAAAGTTCTCTTCCCTTCGTGGTGATCGAACCCATTCTTGTCGGGTTGGAACAGGCCCTAACCATCGGAAAACTGAGACCCCCTTTACGTCTGGCTTCATAGGTCCACACTCTGGGCAATCCCTAATAGTAGGCAGCCGGCTCATACCAGAATCCCAACAATACCTGAAAAACGGGCAGTGCCAATGATCACGGACGTCCTCATGCTTCCTCAGGCACTTTCCAGTGCGACGCTCATATTCTTCCTCCTCAGATTCCCACTGACGCTGCTGGTACTGATATTCATACTTCCTGAGAAGATCAGAAGAAGTTGGCCATTGATTCCTCACATACCTTACTTGCTCTTCTGTGACATATCCTTTCCCTTCTTTTTGGGGCCGATCGCTGGGATTCTTTGTTCTTGACTTGGTGGCGTGATGTTACCCCCGCCATGTTAATGCCGAGCGTGAAATCCAGTTGTCGCTTTGCAGACCGGTCATAACTTTCCACCATGTTTACACCAGGGAAAGGCTGAGTGTCAACCTTCATGGCGGTCTGGCCTAAGATCAATCGGCCTTGCTCAATAGCAGATTGGCTTTGCCGACGGAGCTCCTTGCAGTCGCCTGTGCTATGGGTAAAGGAGTTATGCACTTACAATATGATCTTCCTTTCAACTCCTACGCCGTGGGAGGCTTGTATCCCTCTGGAAACTTCAACTGTTTTTCTTTTAATAATTGGTCGAAAATTTGTTCGACTTTACCCACGTCGAAGTCAAACCCCTTTGCAGGCCCAGTTTGCTTCACCCACTTGCAGGGCACAGGATTTGCACCGCGAGTCCATTCTGCGACTGATACTTCTAGCTCTTCCCCGAAATCTTCGGCCTCCTCTGCATCAACCACTGCCACCTGACGCTTGAATTTTTCTTGATACAGCTCAGGATGATGCTGCTCATGCGTCGTCAGCTTCTGGACCAAATGCGCCAAAGAGGTGAATTCCAATTGAAAAGCCAAATCCCTGATCGGCTTCAATAATCCCAATGATGCCAATCCGACTGCTTCTTTTTCTGAAATCCGTGTTGAGTAGCATCTATTCTTCATCTCCCTGAAGCGTCGCACGAATTCTGCCATGGTCTCTCCACGCTTCTGTCGTACGTACGCCAAATCGGCAATTCCTGCTTCTGCAGCCTCTGAATGATACTGAATGTGGAATTATTCTTCCAGCTGCTTCGAGGTACGGATAGAGTCAGGACCTAATGACGTATACCATCCAAAGGTTGGTCCTGTGAGCGATTGCGAGAAAAACCATACTCGCAACGGGTCTGATACGGAGATCATCCCCAACTGTGCCAAGTATCGGCTCACGTGTTCAATAGAACTGGATCCTTCTACTCCACTGAATTTGGTAAACTCAGGAAGCCGATACTTGGGCGGCAGTGGGATTAGATCGTAATCGCTTGGATACGGCTTAGTATAGTGGATCGCTCTCCTCTTTGGTAATATGCCAAACTGATCCCTCAGAATGGCGCTAATTTGCTCCACTGTTTGTAATCCTAGGGCCGAGTGTGCACTGTCGTGGCTCGGCCCGGTAGCATAAGCTGCTAACCATGCTTGTTTATCTGTGTCCGCTCCGGGAGTCCCTCCAACTGCTCTCTGTACCGAATTATTGCTGTCCAGTATATAAGCACACATGTAGCCATGTGGGATCTCTCTAGGTGGCTTGCTGAAAAATTGGTGATCCATAGGATCACCACCCACTTTGTAAACCACATAAGCTGGAGAACCATGTGACTCCGCAGCTGCGAGCGCATAAGGCAATGGTGGCCTAGTTTGGAATGACAATTCCCCTTTGTGACTCCCCAAGGTAGGCCCAGTTGAAGAGTACTGGTGCTTCATAATTTTCTGGACCACATGCAAACCCACACGCTCGAAAGTGTTAACCAAACTCTTAGAATGTCGGTGCAACAAATGAGCCACCGCATAATTTACTTCCTGCCGCAGAGCTCTGGTACAGTCTTCAGATGGGACAGACAGATCTACTCCGTCAAGAGCACCTTCGGGTGAAAACCCCTTCCACCTGACACCGTGGTTGCGAGTCCTTTCAAAAGAGCCGATGAGATCGGCTTCAAATTGAGTCTTGATTTCATCGTATCTCTGCTTGTGTTCAGCAGAGAGCTCCTCGTAGGTGATCGGATCATCCCTTGCCATTCCGTGGACCGCAACTGACGAAGTTGACGGAGTCGGTGATGACGATGATGAAGATGGTGATGAAGATGATGAAGATGGTGATGAAGATGATGAAGATGGTCCCACTGGGCGTGCCAGAATGTGTTGTCAGTCAAAACCCGCCGGCGAGCAGTGACAGGCAACACGAGGAGCTGGGAGGCCTCCGGGACTGCTGGTGGGCCTCGATCCCTCGGTCAACAGCCCAGTAATCCGGCGCACACCCTGGCCTAGAGTCGCTAGGCGTGCCACCTGATCCTGTACCTGATCAGGGAGGTGTGATGTATTAAATTCCTGTATGCACAGACACGTGTAAAGGTTAGTCCGAGCCATGATCGGCTCATCATTCCTCCCCGGTATCGGCTATGAAGAGCCGATTGCATCAATACCGGATCGGATCTTTGGAACAGGCAATATATATATATATATACTTGACAACAAAATAAATCTTGCTTCATAAATATCAATCTAATCCAACCCACGATAACTAAGCCCTCGCTGCACGATCGGAACGTCCTACGCGTGATTGAGCCTAACAAATACCCAAAAGTATCGGAACAATCAGCCTAAACAGAGATCCAAAAACCAGCCGAAGAGCCGATTCCTGAAGCGATCTCTTTTCGAGCCGCGATTCGATACTAATCATACTGCCGGAACCTTCAACTCGTTTGCAAGGCCTAATCATGCACATATTGAGCTAAATCTCTAATAAATAGAAACTAGTCATAACAGATTAGATCTACTGATAAGGATAAAGCAAGACGTGACCATCGCGTCCAGGATCGGACGCAATGACCGCCAAACACTCATGAGCAACAGACAAAGCATGATCGGAATACGAAGAAAATAATGTTACTCAATGCGTGTTAAGATAACCGGTGCTACTCGCCATCTACAAGGCTTCAGAATGAGTAACACATAAAACGGACGGGTAAGGGTGATGTTGCCCCGATCACGCAGAACGTGATCGGGGCCGCATGGCACATACCCGAGAAAACCCTAGAATAGGGAAGGCGATGCGCCGAGAGTTGTTGATGAATGCTTCTGTTTCTTGTTTATTCATGGTACATATTTATAATCCGTAGACTTGTCTTTCTTAACCAATCCTAACACGACACGAATCTTAACTACCCATATCTATACGGCCTTCCTGGCCCCAAGGCATCCGCACAAGGTCCAATTCGCAAGCCCATCATAATTATCCTCTAAGCCCATCTTGCTCCATGGCCCACTTCCGGCCCGTTCAGATTATGGCGATAACAGTGTACTAGTCGATCGGTGAATCGTCATACTAGTCGATTTAGTGCATCGGTACATTAGCCGATTTACACATCGGGTAGAACTAGTCGAGTGATGTATCGGCATAGCTAGTTGACTAGTGCGAGTAACTAGCCGATGGTGTATTGGTAGACTAGTCAAACTATGTATCTCTATGGTCTGTGTCTTGGCATATTCAGCCGTTTGGTGGGTCGGCTATGTAGCTGGTTTTCACCCTTAATGTTCTCCTATATTTACTGGGTCATATCAGCCGTGTAGCTGATTGTCCTACTCTGTAATAACTGTGCCTAACTAAGATGTGCTTAAGCATTATCCTAGGTAACTAGGTGCAGTTGCATTGACTTGATTATGTCAGTACAACAATCGAGTGACGTACAGCCGATGGGTTCATCCAAATCAGACCTGCTACAAGAACTAGGTGGAACAGAACACTAATATCAAACTAGGCTGATGAGACCACAAGTGCGGAATTAGACTGAAGAGGATGTGGCTGATGGGCTTGTGCCGATGAGGATATGTTTTACAGATGTGCAACCGATTGGAGTGTGGTTGAGGGTATGTGACCGATAGGTATATAGCCGATTTCCTAGCTGATAAATCGGCTGATAGAAGTCTGCGGATAAGGATGGGAAAACTAAGGATTGATCAGCCATAGTTGACCAATATGGAAAACAACTAGAATTGGCTGGGATCGGCTGATAGCAAGAACCCTAAGATCGTGTGTGCACCTCAGATTGATCGGCTATGTGGCAGCCGATGTAGGACAGAACAAAAGAATTATATCGGAAGTAGCCGATAGTAGAAAGATAACAACCGTATCAGCTAACCAGCCGATGGTAGAAGCATATCAAATGAATTGCATCGGCTGACAGCCGTTATAATGAAACATCATAGATTCAATTGAAACGGATGCTTAGCGGCTGAGCTAATAGCCGATGCTGAAGTATAGCTACAGAGATGTATTAGCTAAGCAGCAGATACACACGAAGTAACAAGGATCCTTATACGAAAAGGACCTTAAGGAGACTGCAATCAAGACAAGGACAATGTCCTTATGAGCACTTGTGTGAAAGGATTAACTAAACATCACACATCTCTATCACAAAAATATGAGCTAACACTACCAAACTTATCAACAATGCAACACGAAAGACATTCTATTTATCAAACATGTTATTCACTCTTTTACTGGACATTCATTTAACGGGTATTATCTAAATTGTTTAGTTACATTAGGTAATAGGGTTTAATTACCCTAAACATCTAAACTAAATACATTAGGTAGTATACTTGGTTATCTTAAGCAAACAAACTAATTACATTTAACATCTTTATGCAACAGATTAATCAAAATAAATTATTTAAATAAACGACATGTAAATCTTAAATGAATTTTTTAGAGCAATGCACTTTAAAACTAAGGCTATAAAAATTACAAAATATTGCTTTAGTCTAATTACATTTATTGTAAATTTATCAGGATTTTATTTAAACAGGAACTATGCCACAAAATTAAACAAGAACACACATTAAATGATTAAGATACATTTATAACTGTAGTTCTATACTAGATCTAGGGTTCAAAATTTATGGACATGTTCTACTATACAAGAGTAACATTCCAGCATATTATCATAATTATTCATGAACCAAAACTATTGTTCATGAATTTCCTTTGAATCTAAACCTATATTCATAACTTAAGTTGCACTAGGTTTCCGACTCTCAAAATTTTACCATGAACTAAACATGTCAAAAGAATGCTAAGGTTAAATTTTAAGCTACAAACATGAAAAGATGCATCTAGAATTAATTTATGAGATTTTCATCAACATACATCAAAAATACTCAAACATCATAGCTAAACAATAGATCTGGCCCTGCAAATTTTACATAGAGCTATTCAAGACATGCACAACTTATGTTCCAATGCTCAGCTATATCACAGCTGTGAATTAAAAGATCTAATTAAAGCATCCATTTTCTACTAATTAAATCATGGCACAAAATACACAGATTCATCTCATGATCATAACACAAAAGTTGCAGTATTTAATCCAAGGATTCAAACCCAACTTGTTTGACATTTTTACCATTTTTCTATGATTTACTACGATTTTTCAAAATTTCAGCCAGAAATTTCAAGAAGGTCCAGCGCGACACTATTTATATGAGTTATGGGTTGTGCAGATGGGCCCCTGAAATTCTTCCTATTGTTGTATGGAGTCCCTGGTCATGATTTTTGGAACAGAGAAAACTCAGTGAGCTCGATTCCGGCGATGGGGGTCGAGGAGAGCGGGGAGGGGCTGATGATGGCTGCCCACGGCGAACAGGGGCGGCGGCGGCTATTGCAGCGGGTGGTTCTGTTCGAAGAAGTAGAAGAAGGAAGGAAGGAAAGGAAGAGGAGGGCGAGAGCAAGAGAGCAAAGGAGGATATGCTGGGCTTAAATAGGAGGAGGAGGAGGGCAGGGGCACGGCACAGGCGACAGCGGCGGCGACAGAGCAGAGAGAAAACAGAGTGGAAGAAGAAAGGGAATTTTTCCAAGGACCTAT
Source organism: Panicum hallii (assembly GCF_002211085.1). Classification (NCBI taxonomy): domain Eukaryota; kingdom Viridiplantae; phylum Streptophyta; class Magnoliopsida; order Poales; family Poaceae; genus Panicum; species Panicum hallii. The sequence continues at coordinate 31,074,645 of NC_038046.1, read as the reverse complement.
GCACAAATTCAGAAATTACAGGGATCTAGGTGTAAAGAAGAATTTAACCACTGTTCTAGAGTTCAAATGAAAAAGTGTTTAAAATAAAAGTTGTGTAACTTTTCAAATCCTACAACTTTGTTTTAGAGTTTAAATTCAAAAACTCAAAGAATGAAGTGTTAATTTAAAATCTTGGACTAAAATCAAAATTATAATGTTTTTGTCCTAAAGGGTGTAAATTTCATAATATTTAGGACCTAAATGTAAGCATTTTTGACATGTCATGATGACTTGATTTAATTGCAAGCATTTATGACATGTCATGATGACTTGACCTTATTGCAAGCTTTTATGACATGTCATGATGACTTGACCTTTTTACACTTTAGCCCTTAGTAACTTTGAAAGTTACTTTTACAATTCAAGTGCTTGCATAAAAGGACTTATATTTTTGTGAAATTACATAAATACCCTTATTTTCACAACTTTACTCAAATTTCACACCATTCAAAACATACATTTCAAATGAAACTTTTGGGTAAATACATTTTTTACAGGGGTTACAGTAAGAAAAATGTGTTTGCAAAACAACCCTTCACCTGTTTTGAAGTTACCCCCCATCCAAATATATTTTGCAAAAACAACCCTAGTTTTTTTCATAATTATAAAAATACCCCTTTTGCTTGTATTTAAGTTTTCAAAAGCTTCACATAAACACACACAAGCTTTACATTAACAAGCACATACTTCATACTAACAAATAATGTGCCTAACTTACCAGTACATGAACTGTCACACTTGAGTTGGCAGCGGTTATTCACACTCTCAAGATTTGGAGACATTATCTTATGGGCGCCAAGTGTAACATTTACACTGATCATAAGAGCCTCAAATATATCTTTACCCAAGCTGACCTAAATATGAGGTAAAGGCGTTGGTTAGAACTGATCAAAGACTACGATCTTGAGGTACATTACCATCCTGGCAAAGCCAATGTGGTTGCGGATGCACTTAGCCGCAAGGCACATTGCCATTGCTTCCTTAGAAGCCTTCAATGAAACTCTTTGTTATCAGATGAGAAATCTCAATCTAGAAATTATTCCTCAAGGTAGTCTGAATTTCATATCCATCAAATCTACTCTTCAAGATAGAATCATCCTGTCACAATTACGTGATGAAGGCATCAAAATTATCAAGCAGAAACTATCTCAAGGAGAGGCAAAATATAGATGCTTCCACACTGATCATCAAGGAGTTCTATGGTTCAACAATCGTATTGTTGTACCTAAGGACCATCATCTTCGCAAACAAATCCTTGATGAAGCACATCTATCCAAGTTTTCTATTCATCCTGGTAGTACTAAAATGTATCAAGATCTTCGACAAAATTTTTGGTGGACCAGAATGAAAAGAGAAATTGCTAAATATGTATCTGAATGTGATACGTGCTAGAGAGTCAAAGCCAGTCATCTAAGAGCATCTGGTACACTCCAACCACTGCCCATCCCATCGTGGAAGTGGGAAGACATTAGTATGGATTTTATCATTGGTCTTCCCAACACATCCCAAAAACATGACTCCATATGGGTGATCATTGATAGACTTACCAAAACTGCTCACTTCCTTCCGGTGCATACCACTTATTCTACCAAAAAGTATGCCGAAGTCTACCTTGATCAAATTGTTCGATTACATGGTGTCCCAAAAACCATTATCTCTGATCGAGGGGCATAATTTATTGCCCGCTTCTAGGAACAACTGCATTATGCTCTTGGAACCAAACTAATTCGAAGCTCTGCGTATCATCCTCAGACAGATGGACAGATGCAGCGAGTTAACCAAATTCTTGAAGACATGCTCCGAGCTTGTATTATTCACTATGGTACAAGCTGGGACAAGTGTCTCACTTTGGCCGAGTTTTCCTACAACAATAGCTACCAGACCAGCCTTCAAATGGCTCCTTTGAAAGATTTATACGGTCGAAGATGTCGAACTCCTTTGAATTGGTTTGAGACCGGTGAACGCCAGATCTTAAAGGTTAAACTTATCCAAGCCAATCTTAAAGCCGCCCAGTCTAGACAGAAGAGCTATGCAGATCAAAGGAGAAAACCTTTACAATTTCAAGTAGGGGATTTTGTCTATCTCCGAGTATCTCCTACCAAAGGTGTTCAGCGTTTCGGCATAAAAGGGAAGTTAGCACCCCGATATGTCGGACCATTCGAAATCCTTGAAGTTTGCGGCCTAGTGGATTACAGAATTTGTCTTCCTTCTCAGTTGGCTGCCGTTCATGATGTCTTCCATATCTCTCAACTCAAGAAATGCATGAAAGTGCCTACTGAGATTGTTGAATCACAAACCATTGAGATCAAACCTGATCTATCTTACACCGAGCAACCTATCCAGATCCTTGATACCAAGGAGAGAGTCACCAGAAGAAAGAAAATTAAGATGTATAAGATCTTATGGAACCACCACACAGAAGAAGAAGCAACCTGGGAAACCGAAAACTATCTTTGGAAAAACTTCCCAGAACTTCTAAAGACTATTTAGGTAGCTATCTTCCGAGCCCTATCATCCTTGTAATCTTAGGACGAGATTCCTTTTTGGGGGGGAGGTTGTGACACCCTAGGTGTCAAAATTATAAAATATTAGGAAGAGTGTGAAATGTAAATACATAAAATTAAATGAAATTGGATGGATGTGTGAAATTTGAGTGCATATGTGACAATAAGGACTTGTGTGTAATTAATCAAAAATAAGAGTCCTTTTGTGGAAAATGTTGAGTTACAAAGGTAACTCTCAAATTTACACTAGGGGTTAAAGTGTAAAAATATAAGTCATCATTACATTACCTGAACTTGCAATTAGGTCCAAAATTATAAGAAATTACCTTCATAAGGACAAAACCTTATTAAAGTTGAATTTGGTTCAAAAGTTAAAATTAAAGCTTTGTACTTGGAGTTTTTGAACTTGAACCCTAAAGCAATGTTGTAGGGTTTGAAAAACCCTACAACTTCTATTTTGATTATTTTCACATCAGGGTTTTGGATCAACGGGAAATTTTACTTTACAGAAGGATCCTTGAGATTTTTTAAAATTTCAAGGAGACCCCTCGGACCCCCCCCCCCCTCTCTTCTTCTTCCTCTGGCACGCTCTGCTCCTCTGCCTCCTCTGCCGCCGGAGCAGTGCACCTCCGCCGACCGCCGCTTTGCCGCTGCAGCCGCACCACCTCCAGCTTCCACCCTCCCCCACTCATCACTTGGACGCCGGCCGCCGCCCTAGCTCGCCCCTGATGGCCCTTTCCCGCGTGCACCACGCCGATCCGAACGCTGCCCGGCGGACACCTCGCCGCCATCGTGGCACGGGCCGAGCACCCCCTCCGAACCTCTAATCTCCTGCTCCCGAGCTTCTCTAGCTCGTGACCATTCTATTCTCCACTTCAACTCTTCCGCACAACACCCCGAGACCCGAGCTCCACTGCCGTCCCCTTCCTCCGCTCCGGCGACCCCCTGCTCGCCGTGGGTAAGCCTCCCCGCACCACTACAACCCCCTGGGAAGCTTCCCCTCACCTCATTGATACTCCCCGATCACTTCTCGCGACCGAACTCCCGCCGGAACCATCTCGCCGTCGCTACCCCCTCGCGCGGTGAGCTCCTGTTTCCGTCGAGCCCGTCCTTCCGCCCCTTCTCCGACTGATCGAACTACCCCAATAGCTTCCTCTCCTCTTGTTGCAGCTGCTGAACCAGGACTTGACCGCCCTCCTTGCCGAGAAATCTCCCGCCGACGAGCTCCCTCCGCCGCCGCCTCGGCCACCGTGAGAAACTCATCTCCGGTCACCCCCTCTTCCTCCCAAGCCCACCCCTGGACGCACCTTGAGCTCCTGATGCTCGTGGGCCAGTCTCTCTCCACCCCCGACGCCGCCCCTCGCCGGGATTTGGCCGGCGATGCCCCTGCCCTTTCTTCCCCGACGAGCAAGGACTTAATTGCTTTGATTTCAAACTTTCTAGGGTTCTGTTTGTAAAATTCCAATTCCTCCCCCCAATTCAAAGCTGTGAACTTCAAAAATATGTAGAAAATTGTAGAAAATTCAGAAAAATGTCAAACTAGTTGAGTTTGAATCCTTGAGTTAAATTCAACTACTTTTATATAGGGTTTTTGAACTGAATATGTCTGGATTTTGATCTTGGTTAAATAAGAGGAAATAGGTGCTTTAATTAGATCTTTTAATCCATAGTTATGCTGTAGCTGAATTTTGGAACTTAGGTTGTATGTTCCATGTGTAGCTCTGTGTAAAAAGTTTGAGTTCTTTACTGCTCAATTGCTTAAAAATTCGAGTACCTTTGTTGTATGTTGATGTAATGCTTAGATTTTATTTTAAGGATGCTTCTATTAGTGTTTGTATCTGAAATTTATACCCTAACTTTCTTTTCGCATGTGCAAACCATAGTAAAAATTTTAGGATTAATAGTAGGCTATACACCAAGTTATAGATTTATGCTTATTTTCAAAGATAATTCATTTATGCTAGTTTTTATTCATGAAAAATTATGAAAATATTTTGAGGTGTTGCTCTTGAGTAGTGCAACCTGTTCACAAAAACCTAGGACAAAATCTTGTATATATCTATAGTTATAAATAACTCTTAATACATTAGTGCTGTTGTTAATTATTCTTGTAGCATAATTTCTATGAAGATAAAATCTTGATAAGTTTACAGTAGCTTAAACATAGCTTTATCTATAATTAATAAAAGTTTCAACCCCCATGCTATAGTAGTCTGTTTTGTAAAAAAATGAAACATGTTGTCTAATGTAGCTAAGTAGGTTAGTTTATACTCGATAAATGACTGCCCAGTAGAAGAGTAAATGATATGTTTGATGAGTAAGCTATGTTGTCATTGGATTGCAACTTTATTGTGAAGTAAAATAAAAGTGTATGCATCTCTTAAACTACATCTTTGGATATCTTATAGACTCAACTACTCTCGCCGACGGAGACTAAGAACTGATCCCGGAATCAGAAGTGGAAATTTCTGAAGACGCCGGGAACGTCGTCGGAAATCTAACTGAAGCTCCAAACCAAAGTTCGGAAAACCTTGACACTCCTGCCCCCAACCCCACTCACGAAGGCAAGCCCCGGTGCATAACCCAGTATTTCAAATTACTACATTTATGCAATTCTATATGTATATATTATATCTTGCATTAAGTCCAGGAATTGAAATGGAATCCTAGATGCATTGATACTAGGAACCTATGTATTGTGCCTGAGTCCTTATCGCATAGATGCTCTGCTAATAGGACCGGTAGAAGTCGAGTGATTTCCTGTCACTCGCGCGATATAGGAGTTGCAATGTTTACATTCCTGCAACCACTATAAGGATGATGGACGGGGTTGTGATTATGATTCATGACCTGGGTAAGAACCCCGTCTGTGTTGATGAATTTGGCTAAGGTCGCAGTGTGTGGTAGTCGTGGTTAAGCATTTGAATGTACTAGCCACATGCCGCGAAATATGGTAAGCGGTAAGCCTAGTAACCAATCGGCCCGAGGAGTGGACATACCTCCCACCACTCGTATTTGGTTTTTCTGGTTACTCGCTTTGACGTGTGGGAATACGTGTTGCAGGGCAACCAGGAGTACGGTCAGGTAGTCGCGCTACAGACGTACGTCCTGCACATTGAATGTGCGTATGGTCCTGCAGTCGCTTGTGGTGGATCTGATCCACGAGTCGGAATGAAAGGCAAACGGTTGCTTCAGAACAATCTCTAGATGTTCCAAGCTTGTGAGTTAGGTTTACCCTTACAAGGCTGAAATTCGATTCAGAAATCGTCCGTTTCTCGCGGAGATTGAGACTGCTTGATCCCTTAGCCACATAGAGTAACAAGAGCAACTTTATGGTTATCAAAGATGATGTTTGACTAAAGATTCTACCATGCTTGAGTAGTTATAGGTGCTTACCTAGAATGAATAATTAACTAGAACTCGAAAGCTAAAATTCGAAATTAAGGATCTACTCTTTGTTGCTTTTTAGCTGAAAACTTTACCCATAACCATTAAAGCCTTCATGAGTTTAGTTACATGGCTAAGTATATTATGAAACGGGTAAGCCTTGCTGAGTATTAGAATACTCAGTCTTGCATTGTGACTTTTTATTTAGGTAATCCCCTTGAGGACTCTACTCTGCCTGTGCCATGGCCTTAAACTCTGCCTGATGGTTGATCCGTGGAGTGGGACCCGTCCCCGGCCAACACTGATCCTACCGAGTGATATCATGCCAGGGCTTAGAATGATATCCGTACTAGCAATGTGTACAGTGGTTGTGTTTAAAATTCTGCTGCCGTAAACTTGAAAACTTGAACCAGTTTGTAATAAATCCTATCAGTTTGGAACTGATACTACTTTCGACAACTTGTATAATATAAATGCCTGTGATGTAAAATATGACGGTGATTGTATCTCTGGACTCGCCTTCGTGCGAGGTACCTTGTTTGATCCTGCATCGGTGGTTTATCGGGACGTTACCCGACAGGCCAAGGGATTATACCGTTTGAAGTATGTTGGAGCCCTCAGGAGTGGACTCGTGTACTTGAGCCGGTGTAATTCAGGTTAGTTCTGCCACAAGTTGGAGTCAGAGATCGCCTCCGATTCCCCCGCGAGGAGGTCATGGAAGGACTCCGAGACGTAGTCCATCATCGCCACGAACTCGCTGTCCCGTGGGGAGCGAATCAAAGCGCAATGCTATGAGGCGTTGTGCATCTTGGGCCGCGTTGTGCAAGCCGAACGGGAACGTTGTTGGAATGCTCCCGGTCAGGATATCTAGGGAGAGCGGTTCTTCTCCGGAAAGCTGCGCCGTCAGTTGGCGAGCGAGAAGAGAATGCCACGCAAGTCCTCCTGGGTTAGTCGGGGACCCTGGAAGGCATGGAGTTGTCGCCCCAGCCTCTCGCGATTAAAATTAGGGAGCCAGCTGCCCTCTGAGGCGCGAAAGTCCGGGGTGCTCAGCCGCAAACCCTTGAAAGCCTCAACGACAGGGTCGAGGTTGGTGGTGCGAGGGGGTCGGATCGGAACGTGAACCAGCTCCAGCCCTCCCTCCATGGTGACGATGGAGTCCAGGCTCCCGAAATGCATGAGTGCACCCAGGGCCCATCCTTTGGCGTGGTTGGCCACCCACAGCCTGGTGGAATCGACAAGACGCATAGAAGGCCCCTACCTGGCGCGCCAACTGTCGGTGCTTCGGACCGCCGACCAGTAAATTTGTGCTTGCACATGCTCGGATGGTGTGCAAAGAAGACACAAGGGTTTATACTAGTTCGGGCAGAATATCCCTACATCCAGTTCGAGTTGCTCGTGTTCTTCCACTGGTTTACAGTAGGGGTTACAAATGGTCGAGAGAGGGAATAAGCTCCCAAATCTCTGGTGGCAAAGTGCTAAGCGGGTGCATCCGTGTATCAGAGTTCGGTCCCCCTACGTGGGTCCTTCCCCTCTCTTTTATAAGCCAAAGGGCAAGGGTCGGATACATAAGAGAGAGAGAGATAAGGAATAGAAAGAGTGGGGTCACCGAGATCCCGCTGCTCTCCTTCCCTTTACATGGGCCCCATTGACCCTGTAGAATACAAGAGGGGTGTCCCTATACCGCTCCCTGGCGCGACGTGCGACGTGCGTTAACAGGATGAGCGGTGCGGGCCCCCGGTGTGTCTAGTGGGTGATGTGTTCTCCGACATAACGGGCAGCGTGAGCCCCCAATGCGTTTTGCGGCTTAAGCCCCGGCGCGGCGGGCGATAGGGGCTCACCGTGATGGCCTGGCACCTCTAGGGGTCACGTCGAGGCGTGCCTTCGAGATAGAGGCTTGACCTCCGACGTGAGCCTTCACTTTGCGGGACCCTGAGGGCCCCACGTCCCTGAGATGGGCACGGCCACGTCCGTACACTCGGGGTCGGGCGAGGCCGAGCTTGTGCTCTCGGGGTCGGGCGAGGCCGAACCCCTCCTACAGGGGTCGAATGAGGCCGAGCTCGCGCCCTCGGGGTCGGGCGAGGTGGCTCACACCCCACGTTTGGGCTTAATGCTGGGCCATCGATGTTCATTCAGCCGGTGGGCCATCCACGGCTACGTGGCTTCCCGGTTAGGCCGGGCTGCACAGTTTGGGAGGGCTAAAGCTCTCTAAAGATGTACTTTGGGGGATCCATCATGTTCGCCCTCGTCACCTATAGGCGGTTACAATTTTTTTTATTAGAGTAAAAACAATTAGGTGGGAGAGCCTCTATAACGTTGGAATTAGTCTTGGTTTTATATGGTTGCAAGAATGAAGTGTTGACTCGTCCTCCCGCATCGTGTCGTGTACATCAGCTGCACGTACAGTCATACTACAGATCGTTTGTTTACTTGCTCTTTTTTTCCTTGACATAATCACGCGCCATTGCGAGATACATCCTCCGCAAGTACAAGCCGGAGCCGCTAGGAGGCGGCGGCCTGAAGCAATCCGTGGCGGTGGACGTGTGGGTGGAGGTGGAAGCCCACCAGCTCGAGCACGTGCTGCGCACCATCGTGATGCACTGCATCATCGGCCCGTACGTCGGCTGCGAGCGCGACCAGGCCGCCGTCGTCGAGAGCCTCGGGAAGCTGAGGGCGCTGCTCCCGGTGTACGAGGCGCGGCTGTCGGCGTGCAGGTACCTCGCTGCGGACTACGTCACAGCCGCCGACCTCTGCCACTTCGGCTTCATGCGCTACTTCATGGCCACGGAGTACGCCGGCGTCGTGAACGCGTACCCGCACGTCAAGGCCTGGTGGGGCAAGCTGCTGGCGAGGCCGTCCGTGCGGAAGGTGATCGCCGGCATGCCGCCGGATTTCGGCTTTGGGAGTGGCAACATACCGTAGACACGTGTAATGTTTATTTGTTGCTAATACCTTGGTGATTCCAAACGCATCCTATAAAATACTTACTGTCAACAACAAAATACAGTTAACTAAGTATATTTCTTTTGTCTGCCAAAATAAAATGAAGTTAGTCTTACTATTCATGTCCTCAAATGTGACGTAAGTAAAATTGACCAAGTGAGTTCAAAACTCTCGGTAGGATGTCATTTACAGGTAATCTAATAATCTACTCATATAATAATCGTCTATTGCGTTCTTAGAGATATTGGTATAATAATCGGCTATTGCGTTCTTAAGAGTTATTGGTGCTGCAGTTGGCTAATAATCCACATCCCATTTCTCTTCTTTTCCATCTATCTTCTCTTCTCTAACTTGGCACAAGTCCAATGTAGCAACTCTTATAGTCCGTTTATAGCACTTACTATATTTGCTCTACTACGTACGTATCTGTAGAAATATTGGGCATCTAACCGAGGCTACACTTGAACCCCCTCGGACACACCTGGTGAAGGCAGGGCCCAGGGACGACGTTAACTGATGGGTTGGCCTATCCCGACTGGCCGGTAGCGAGCATATGTTTTCTTGGAATTCTCCATGGTTCCCAAGGGCCACGTCCCGTTCGTCAATTTTGTTATTCCATTCGCCGGCCGGCACGGTCGCAGCAGGCTGAGCCATAAGATAATGGCATGGGAAGTTTGTGCTTAGAGTCATATCTACATGTTTATCGACGGGATGAGTACCTCTTTTATAATATAAGTGCATGCAAGCCCTGTTTTCTAAAAAATTAGAAGTTAGTTTGTAAATATTTACTTTTTTATAATATAAGTGCATGTAAGCCCTATTTTTTAAAAAATTAGAAGTTAGTTTGTAAATATTTACTTTTATAAAAAGTTAGCATGATGTACGAATAAAAGATAAGAAATTCGTTAATATTATAAGAAATTCGCTAATATTTTAAGGATGAATAAGAATTCCGAGTACCTCTTCTTTGGCCAATCTAAGAAGTCCAATACGAGCACTCTTTCTTGCTTTGTCTGTATCACAAAATCAATCCAGTGACATCTGCAAAAATACTATATACGATTTTTACCATGGATTGGAGCATGTGTATATTGTAATAAAAGATTGAGATTAAACTTACCCAATTTGATATGGTGCATATATGGTATCAGCCTCATCTTACTATTTTACCATCATAATCCCTATGTAGACCGCAACCTAAACAACTGGAGCTCTGCCGGCAAGCGACCGGCTAACAGCCTAGCACCAATATATAAGGCTGGTGCCAATGGGGGGCGGTACCGCCCCCCTATCGACGCGGCGCAGGCGGGAGGCGGGCGGGAGGGAGAGAGAGAGCGGGATCCATCCCGCCGGGCGGGAGCGGGCGCTATCGCCCCTCTCGCGCCCGCGTTGGCAGGCGGGAGGCGGGCGGGAGCGAGGTGGCCCGCTGGCGTCGGGCAAGAGGGGTGGGGCGGGAGTGACGTGGTGCGTTTCTATTGGTCCATACGGAGGTTGAAATAATTAAATTTGGAAAAAAAAAACTAACATGGAGAAGAGAGAAGTGAGAGCTGGCACTGTAGACTGTGCATTGGAGAGGTGGGGTGAGAATGGGATGAGAGATGATGTGGTGGGGAGATATCTCCTCCCACCACTGTACTCAGCCTAACACCGGCCGGCTGGTAGCTTCTATTGAACACGCATACTGGGAGAAAACTTAAGCTGCCACACAACACAAGCTGTCAAGCAGCTATGGAGCCGACACCTCCTCCTCTCCTGACACCGTACAGGTTGGGCGCGTTCAACCTGGCGCACAGGGTGGTGCTGGCGCCGCTGACGAGGTGCGGGGCGTACGGGAACGTGCCGCAGGCGGCGCACATGTCGCTCTACTACTGCCAGCGCGCGACGCCGGGCGGCCTCCTCATCTCCGAGGCCTGCGCCGTGTCGGAGGCCGCGCGCGGGTACCTGGACGTGCCGGGGCTGTGGACCGACGAGCAGGTGGAAGCATGGAAGCCCACGCCAGGGGCGCCGTCTTCTTCGCGCAGAACTGGCACACCGGCCGCGCTTCCCGCGCAGGTGCCTACGGTCTCCAAACCTGAGCTCCGATCCTCGGGGTGCCGTGAGCCTTCTCTGTTGACTAAGCTGAAAGCTACTGAATTTTGACTATACTGCAGTAGCTAGGGTAGTTGTGGTGTAATAGTGACATGGACAGTTTCGTTTTGGACTGGACAGATTTCGAACCAAGTGGGCAACCACCTATCTCTTGCACGGATAAGCAGGTCCCGACTCAAGTCGGCGACGATGGCTATGTCGAGGAGTTCGCCGCACCTAGAAGGCTGCAAATAGAGGAGATACCGGGCGTCGTGAACGACTTCCGGTTTGCCGCCAGGAACGCCATGAAAGCTGGTGATTAATGATCGCTAATGCCAATCGAATCAACAGATATTCCTTTCGAGATAAAGATGCTTTCCAGAACTAATTATCTGGCACCGGTTGATGGTTGACTGTTTGATGTGGAAGGATTCGATGGGGTTGGGATCCACGCCGCGCACGGGTACCTTATCGACCAGTTCCTCAAGGACAGCGCCAACGATCGGGACGACGAGTACGGCGGCAGCCTGCAGAACCGGTGCCGCTTCGCCGCTGAGGTGATCACGGCCGTGGCGGCCGAGGTTGGCGCGGACCGCCTCGGCGTCCGCATCTCCCCGTTCTCGGACTACCTGGACAGCCGCGACTCCGACCCGGAGGCACTCGCGCTGCACGTCATCCGCGGCGCGTTGAACCCGCTCGGCGTGCTCTACTGCCACTTTGTGGGGCCGAGGATGCGCGTGAACCCGGGCAACGGGGAGCTTGCCCTCCCGCACATGGACATGGTGCTGCCGTTCCGGAGGGCATTTCGAGGGACGTTCGTGGTGACAGGAGGATACAACCAGGAGGATGGCGACGCGGCTGTCGCCGACGCCCACGCTGACCTGATCGGGTATGGACGGCTGTTCCTGGCGAACCCGGACCTGCCGGAACGATTTGCGAGGAAAGCAGGGCTGAACAAATATGATAGAAGCACCTTCTATACCTCCGATCCAGTGGTTGGTTACACCGACTACCCGTTCCTCCGTCAAGTTTAGATAATTGGGTCCATGTTGTGTATTTGCGTCTAACAGGCAATGTATAATGCATATACAACCTAGAGAGAAGATAGCCATGATGATTTGGTGACAGCTTCAAGAATCATAATCCCATAAATGGACATATCACTATCAGAGAAGTGTGATCATTCGTCTGCGGTTGTTAGTAGCCGGTACTAACTCGCATATTTACTACCGGACCGTAAGAATAGTGCCGTGGGGAGCTATTTAGTACCAACTAGAGCCACCAGCCGGTATTAAAGTACTCTATAGACGCCGGGGGGCAATGGCTAGATTCCCCCGGCGGCAACTTAGTACCGGCTGGTGGCTCCAGCTGATACTAAGGGTCTGTTTGGCATGGCTCCAACTCCGCTGCGAGTAGCTCCACTCCAAAACTGTAGATGGAGCTAGCTCTGGGTGGAGTTGGAGCTGGCTGGATGGGTTGTTTGGCATGGAGGGTGCCCCCCACTCTAGAAAAGAGGGTTTTGAGGGTGTATTGCCATCATTGCCTTGGTTCATAGGACCCACGTATCATACTCTTTTTAGCCATAAGTTTATTTGCAAAAAGCCCCTTAAAACTTCTAACTTCGTTTCAACTCTACCCCTCCCCTCTATCTTCTTTCTCTTACAGGTGGGCCAGGCCTCCTCTACTTCTCCTCCTCCCCTTCATGTTCATGGACAAGCAGGCACAGCGGCCTTGCCGGCGTCGGGGCTCGGCCCTAAGGCACCTTCGTGTGTAGACCGAGGTGGCAACCATGGCACAGCGGCGCATGGCAGCGAAGAGGCATTCGGGGCAGACTCGAGGCATTCCTATGGAGGCGGCGGTGGCAGTGAGGTGCGGGGAGGGAGGAGCCACAGGTGGCGGTGACGGATGGGAGGATGGTGGCGGCGGCGGGGGAGGCTCCCAGCATTCTCGAGCGGCGGCGGCCTTCAGGGCGGGCGTGGGGGGCTTGCAGGGAGGGGAGGGCGGTGCGCGGCAACGACCTTAGGAGCGGGCCACGGGCGGCCGCGACCTTCGGGGCGGGCGTAGGTGGCGCCGGCACCTGCTAGGAGGGAGGGGAGGGCGGCGCTCGGCAGATGGCGGCAGCGGTGGCTGGGGAGAGGGAGGTGAGGAGAGCGTCGTCAAGCACGAAGCGACGGGCCTCGGCGAGGAGCGCAGCGGGACCCGTCCAATGTGAACCCACTAGGGTTTGTGCCTGATCTTGCGATGGGAGGCGTGGGATAACTTGATTGATGGAGGAGACGACATTCACAGCGTGACTATAGCCTTCCAAGGATGCTACGCCTTAGCAACCGATACACCACCTCCTATGGCTGCCCCGATCTTGTGGAGCGCGACACCCCGGCCACTAAGGCACTCGTCCTGCAAACAATCGAAGAACTAGCAAGAACAAGTAGAACAAGTACTGAATTACCAGATGTAAATGAAGGTTTCAAACTTAATCTCCAATAAGGTGGGGTTCCAAAGATAGGAAGATGGGGGACTGATCTAGCATGCGCGCTTACTAGCAAATAGTGAGAGCTAAACTTTATCTAAACAAAATCCAAGTGTTCTAGGTGATGGCTAAGGGTATAAGGATGTGGGAGGACGACCACAGGGGTGCTGTGTCGTACTCCAACCCTAGGACGCGTCCCGTAATGGACTCAACTTGATACACGGCCCATTGGGCTAAAATAGGGTGACGCAGCACCATGGGCAGAAAAGAACTCTGCATTAGTTTGACGATTGAGGCCGACTCCAAAGAGATATGGATATTGGGCCGGATTTGTTTGAAAGACAACTTCATAAGCTTTCCATGAAGTACTTGAACACCTCAATCTGAGTCTGTATGCGACCGTGGTGACCATCACAAGTTTGTGCTGTTCTGCAGTCCGAATCCAGCCTGCGCGAATACGTTTCCCTTTCGGTCGTCTCCTTGGTTCCTAAGCAAAATAAGAGTGCATGCGTCTCCATGGTCTAAACATGATGGACATGAAATCAAAAGTGAACTCACCTAATGAATAAGTTGACGAGCACGAGCACGAGTCATAGGACCAGCAATAGATACTTGTGACGGCGTGCATGTATGTTGGTGTTGATGTCCTCAGCATGCTCTCCTTCTTGCATTTGAGTCATCCTCGACTCAAGCTCATCTTCCTTTTCCAAATATGGCTTCCAATTTGTAATAGTAAATATGGGACTAACCCTAAAATCTGCAGGGAGATCTAGCTTATGTGCATCCGCCCGAGGCAGCAATTTAGATTTTCGCAATTCAGGAAACCTTTTCTTTCTCAAATGCAACCAAACTTAATCTCTAGGTTCAAACTATAGTTCCTTCCTACCTTTATCACCAGCAAACTTATATTTAGCATTCATGCGCTCTATATTTTTTTAGTTGTTTCATGCACTTTTAACATCAATTCAGCACGCTTAGAAGCATCAAAATTCAATTTTTCAGAAGAAGGCAAAGGTATTAAATCAATAGGAGCATGAGGCAAGAAACCATAAACAATCTGAAATGGGCACAACTTTGTAGTAGAATGAAGTGAGCAGTTATTAGCAAATTTAATATGAGGCAAACATTCTTCCCATATTTTAATATTCTTCTTTAAAACAACCCTTAACATACTAGACAATGTTTTATTAACAACTTCTGTTTGACCATCAGTTTGGGGATGGCATGTCATAGAAAGCAAAAACTTAGTCCCCAATTTAGCCCATAAAATCTTCCAAAAATGACTAAGAAATTTAACATCACAATCAGAAATAATTGTGTTGAGCACACCATGCTGATGAACAATTTTTTGAAAGAACAAATCAACAATATGAGTAGCATCATCAGTTTTATGATATGGTATGAAATGTACCATCTTAGAAAATGTAACAACAATCACAAACACACTATCACGTCCCTTCCTAGTCTGTGGCAATCCCAACACAAAATCCATAGAAATATCTTCCCAAGGAGCATTAGGAATAGGTAGAGGCAAATACAAACCATATGAATTTATCCGTGACTTAGCCTTTTGACATATCGTGCAACAAGCAACAAACCTCTCCACATCTCTTCTCATCTTTGGTCAAAAGAAATCACCAGCAAGCATGTCCTCCGTTTTCTTAGCTCCAAAATATCCTATGAAACCACCTCCATGCGCTTCCTGCAGCAACAACAAACGAACGGAGCTAGTTGGAATGCATAGCTTGTTAGCTCTAAATACAAACCTATCACTAACGATGAATTTGTTCCATCCCTTCTCATCTTTACAATGCAGCAACACATCTTTAAAATCAGCATCGTTAACATATTGGTCTTTAATTGATTCTAATCCAGAGATTTTGTAATCAAGTTGATTTAGCAAGGTATACCTCCTAGACAAAACATCAGCAATGATATTCTCTTTCCCTTTCTTGTGCTTAATAAGATAAGGAAAAGATTCAATAAATTCAACCCACTTAGCATGTCTACGGTTCAGTATTGTTTGACTACGAATATGTTTCAAAGATTCATGATCAGAATGAATGATGAACTTTTTGGACCACAAATAATGTAGCCATGTTTCTAGTGTTCGCACAGGAGCATATAATTCTTTATGATAAGTGGAATAATTCAGGATAGGTCCACTCAATTTTTTACTAAAATATGCAACAGGTTTGCCTTCTTGTAGCAAAACACCACCCAATCCAATTCCACTAGCATCACATTCAAGCTCAAAAGTATTATTAAAATCAGGGAGTTGGAGAAGAGGTGCATGTGTCAACTTATCTTTCAGCATGCTGAAGGCATGCTCTTGTACATTGCCCCAACTAAAAGGCATTCCCTTCTTTGCAAGCTCATTCAACGGTACTGAAGTCCTTCACAAAACGGTGATAGAACACAGCAAGTCCTAGGAAACTCTTCACTTGTGTGATAGTCTTTGGTACAAGCCATCCCTGGATAGCTTCTACCTTGGCTTGATCAACCTCAATTCCCGGTGGAGCCACAACATAGCCAAGAAAAGACACTCGATCTGTGCAAAATGTGCACTTTTCAAGGTTACCAAATAAATGTTTATCTCGTAAGGCATTGAAAACAACACGTAAGTGATCAAGATGTTCATCCATAAATTTGTTGTAAATAAGTATATCATCAAAGAAGACTACAATAAATTTTCCAATGAAAGCATGCAAAACTTCGTTCATTAATCTCATGAAAGTGCTAGGTGCATTAGTTAACCCAAAAGGCATGACTAACCACTCATATAAACCGAACTTAGTTTTGAAAGCAGTTTTCCATTGATCTTCCAATTTCATATGAATCTGGTGGTACCCACTACGCAAATCAACTTTGGAAAACACAACAGCACCACTCAATTCATCAAGTGTATCATCTAAACATTGAATAGGTGTCGATATCAAATAGTGATATTATTAATAGCTCTACAATCAACACACATACGCCTTGTTCCATCTTTCTTAGGCACTAAAATAACTGGAACAACCAAGGACTAAGAGACTCATGCACATAACCTTTATCGAGTAGTTCTTTCACTTGCCATTGAATTTATTTGGTTTCCTCCGGATTGATCCTATATGGCACACGGTTTGGCAAAGATGCATCAGGAATAAGATCAATTTGGTGCTCAATCCCTCGTATAGGTGGTAGCCCCGCTGGTATCTCACTTGAATGTTCCATATCGTGCAAAACATTAGCAGCAGCAAGGGACAAAGAATGTTCCATATCGTGAATCGAAATCAAAGCATCTTTGCATACCAAAGCATAGGCAACAGAAGTGGAAGCAATCAATTCAATAATATCAGATTTAGTTGCAAGCAAGCAATGTTCTTTCAATCTTATCTCATCCTTCTTAGCACCAGCAGATTTGACATTTTTATTGCTCTCACTTTTAGCTTTTGCAGCTTTAGCAACATCATCACACAAAATAGTTTCCGGAGTCATGGGCAGCAACACAATTTTTTTTATCATGGTGCAAGAGAGAATACCGATTTGATCTACCATGATGCATAGAATCTGTATCAAATTGCCATGGCCTACCTAGCAGAATATTACAAGCTTCCATAGGCACAACATCATATTCAACAACATCACGATATGATCCAATAGCAAAATTAATTCGCACGAGTCTAGTTACCTTTACCTTACTGCTATTGTTCAGGCATCTAATGTGATATGGGTGTGGATGTGGTTTGGTTGTAAGTGCAAACTTCTCCACCATATTGTTGCTAGCTAAGTTGTTGCAGCTACCTCCGTCAATGATCAATCGGCATGAATGCTCTTTAATGACACACTTTGTTTGAAACAATGTATGCCGCTGATTCTGCTCCGTCTTCTCCATTTGTGCACTAAGCACACGCTGCATAATAAGACTCTTATAATGCTTTGCATCATATGCACCAATCTGCGCTTCGGGTTGTTCCTCACCACCTGCATCGTTAGCAGCAAGCAAAGCAAGTTATCTTCATCAAAATCACTAGCACAGGAATACCACCATCTTCTTTGACCACCATAATATGCTTGCTAGGACAGTCAAGTAGCACGTGCCCAAAGCCCTTGCAATGATGACATTGAACAACTCTTGTTCTACCCGTGGAGGCAATCGAAGAAGCACTAGCGGCTGGTTTCTGGATAGAATTGGTCGCTGAATTTGTGGGAGAACCACGTGGTTTGTCGTTGGAGAAAGGGGGTGGTGCTGGTCGACTCGGCGAGGGAGTTGGGTGAGGTGCACGACCAGTCAAAGAAGTAGTCGTGTGCTGCTGCTATGATGTAGATTTTCTTGCAGAAATATTAGTCTTGGCACTAGCACGTTGCCCCTGCATTTTCCTTTAAGCTTTGCAAGTAAGATGAAACAAATGGGTTACGTTAGTATAATCTTTATAAGAGAGGATGTCCTGAAATTCACAGTTTAAACCATCCAAAAATCTAGCCATAGCAGGTTCCTCACCCTCCTCTAAGTTATAACGCAGCATACCTATTTGTAACTCTTGATAATATTCTTCTACACTCTTAGCACCCTGTCTCAATTGCTGCAACTTATTGTTATCGCCATAATTTGGCTGGGCTAGAAGGTGGGCCGCGAGCAAGATGGTCTCAAAGGATAATTGTAATGGGCTTGCGAATCGGCTCCTGCGCTGGCGGTTTAAGGTCAGATTGGCCATGTATCTAGTTTAAGTTAGTTTAGATGTAGATAGTCAGGATTCATATTGTAGTCGATCAGGATTTGTTAGGAGAGGCAAGTCTCCAGACTATAGATATGTACCCTAGACTATGAATAAAACAACAAGCATTCGCAAACAACTCTTAGCGCATCGCCACCCCTGTTTTAGGGTTTCTCTCGAGTAAGTGCCATGCAGCCCCGATCATGATCGGGGCAGCATCGTTCCCACCTATTTATCTTTATGTTTCTCGTCCTGAAGCATTGATGATGGTGAGTAACACTAATTACCTTAGCGCTTACAGGGATGCATCAGCTTTTATATTGTATTCATGCATTGTTTGTTACCTGGAAACGTTTAGCTGTCCTCGTGCCCAATCTCGGGTGTAAGGGCAGCACCTTGCTCTATTTTGATTAGTAGATTCAATCTGTTATGGTTAGTCTTTGTTCATTAAAGATTTGGCTTGAGATCTGCATGATTAGGCCCTTCAAACGAGTTGAATGATCCGGCAATACGTTTGATACTTTATATTGATCTAAAGAGGGATGATTCCGGAAATCGGCTTTCTGTTGGTTTTTAGGCCTCTGTTTAGGTTGCTATTCTGTTATCTTTCGTGTTTGTTAGGCTTAACTATGCGTAGGATGTTCCAGTCACGTGGTGAAAGATTTAACCATCGTAGATTGAATTAGCCTGTTGATTACAGAGAAAGTTTATATTATCATCAGATTTGTGTATTATGCTTAAATAAACAGATCCAATCTGATATCAGGGAGTAATCGGCTCTTTGCAGCCGATTGCGGGGATCACCCGAAGAGCCGATCATGGCTCGGACTAATGTTTGAACATGTTTGTGTATGCAGTAGACTAATTGAAATCACATCAACACCTTCCTGATCAGGTATAGGTCAGGTGGCACGCCTCGCAGATCAAGATGCCAGGTTGTGTGCCAGATCCTGGGCCGTTGACCGAGGGACCGGGGCCCACCAGCAGTCCCGGGAGGCTCCCGGCTCCTCATGTTGCCTGTCGCTGCTCGCCGGTAGGTTTTGACCGACAACACATTCTGGCACGTCCGGTGGGACCATCTTCATCGACTACATCAACTTCCACCGCCAGGATGTCAAAGGAAAACTCAGTCACATACGAGGAGCTTTCCGCTGAGCACAAGCAGAAGTATGATGAGATCAAGGCTCTCTTTGAAGCCGATCTCATCGGCTCTTTTGAGAGGACCCGCCACCACGGCATCAGGTGGAAGGGGTTCTCACCTAAAGGCGCTCTCGATGAAGTGGATCTATCTACCTCTTCAGAGGAGCGCACCAGAGCTCTACGCTAGGAGGTGAACTACATGGTGTCTCATTCGTTGCATCGGCACTCCGAAAGCCTGGTGAACACTCTTGAGCGTGTCACGCTGCGCGTAGTCCAGGAAATAATGAAGAATTAGTACTCTCTGACAGGACCTACCCTGGGGAGTCACAAAGGAGAATTGTTGTTCCAGGCCAAGCCACCACTGCCTTATGTAGTCGCGGCTCCAGAATCACAAGGTTCACCGGCATACGTTGTCTACAAGTTGGGAGGTGACCTTGTGGATCATCAATTCTTCAGTGAGCCGCCTAAGGAAATTCCACATGGGTACATGTGTGCGTATATACCAGATAGCAACATCCCGATATATTCGGCGCAGTGGGCGGCTAAAGGAGTTTCTAGGATAGATGCTGATAAGCAATCGTGGCTAGCTAAGTACACCACCGGGCCGAGTCATGATGGAGCGCACTCAGCCTCAGGAGTTCAAACTATAGACCAGATTAGCGCCATCTTGAGGGATCAATTTGGTATTTTACCAAAAAGGTGAGCGATCAACTATACTAGGCCATATTCTAGTGAATATTATTTGATCCCTCTACCACCCAAGTATCGGCTCCCTGAGTTTACCAAGTTCAGTGGATCGGAAGGGTCCAGCTCCATCGAGCATGTGAGCCGATACTTGGCACAATTGGGGATGATCTCAATGTCAGACCCTCTACGAGTAAGGTTCTTTTCGCCGTCTCTTACAGGGCCAGCCTTTGGATGGTACACTTCATTAGGTCCTGACTCGATATGCACATGGAAGCAGCTGGAGGATCAATTCCACATCTAATACAACTCGGAAGCTGCGGAGGCCGGGATTGCCGATCTGGCACAAGTCCGGCAGAAGCGAGGGGAAAACTGTGTCAGAGTATATCCAGCGCTTCAGGGAAGTCAAGAATCCATGCTATTCAACCTGAATTTCAGAAAAGGAGGCAGTCAAGCTGGCATCCTTGGGACTGGTGAAGCCGATCAAGGATCTGGTCTGTCAATTGGAGTTCAATTCTTTGGCGCACTTGGTGCAGAAATTGACATCGTATGAGCAGTGCCACCCAGAATTGTACCAGGATAGGTTCAAGCATCAGGTAACTTTGATCGATGCAGAAGACGCTGAAGATTCTGGGGATGATCAAGAGGTAGCGGTTGCAGAGTGGACTCGGGGGGCAAATCCCGTGTCCTGTAAGTGGGTGAAGCAGCAAGGACCTGCAAAGGGTTTTGATTTCGATGTAAGCAAGGTCGAGCAGACATTTGATCTGTTATTAAAGGAAAAGCAGTTGAAGTTACCTGAAGGCTGTAAGTTTCCTACAGCACAAGAATGACAAAGGAGGTCATACTGCAAATGGCATCATTCTTTCACCCACAACACCAGCGAAGAACTCCATCAACAGATCCAATCAGCTATTAAGTAGGGCCGATTGATCTTGGGTCAGTATGGCATGAAGGTCGACACTCAGCCATTCCCAAGCATCAACATGGTAGAGGGTCACATGAACGATAGCGACCCATCTGCGGGATGGCAGCTGGACTTTGCATTCGGCATCAACAATGCAGGACCTGTGCCACGTCACTATGAAAGGAAGGAGAAGGCCGATCCCTGCGCTCGGCCCCAAAAAGGGGAAAAGGAATACATCACTGAAGAGCAAGTGAGACACGTCAGAAAACAACGGCTGGCTTCCACCTATCTCCTCAAGAAGTATGAATGCCAGTACCGGCAACGTCTCCAGTATCAATCAGAGGATGACGAATATGAGCACCGTACTGGGAAGAGTCTGAAGAAGCGTGAAGATACATGTGACCATTGGCATTGCCCGTTCTACAAGTATTGCTGGGACTCTGGTATGAGCCGATTGCGTTCTGTCAATGATTGCCCGGAGTGCAGACCTCGCAAGCGTGATGCAGAAGGGATCTCGGTGTTTCGGCGCTTGGGACCTGTGCCGCCCCAACATGAGCAAGCTGAGCCACCGTGCAGAAATGAGGACTTTAAAGAAGAAAAGGACAAATATCACCAGCTGCGCCGGTGCCCTGATGGACTAAATCGTTCCCAAAAATGCAGGGTGCAGCGGCTGCGCAGCTTGGAGGAAGCTGAGGCCAAATATCTTAAGATGCTAAGAAAGGCGCGTTCGGATCTGGCGGATAAGGTTCACCACACCCAAAAAAGGGAATTGCGCCCTCCTAAGAAAGAGTAGCGTCCTAAGCCAACAAGAGCCGATGCGAAGATATCGACTGACGCGCATATGGTGTTTGTACTCCCTACGGAGTTCTATGCCCAAAGCCGTGAAGAGTTACCAGTAGCCCAGCTTGACTTGGGGCCGCGGCCAGTCATATTCGAGAAGCCCCGAGGAAAGAATTATAAGCATTTGAAGGCTCTATACCTCAAGGGTTACATCAACGGCCAACCTGTCAACAAAATATTGGTCGACACCGGTGCAGCGGTCAACATAATGCCATACTCAATGCTACATCGATTGGGGCGTTCTACTGGAGATTTAATCAAGACCAACGTCACGTTGAGTGACTTCAATGGCCAAACATCAGAGGCACAAGGCGTCCTTAATGTGGATCTAACCGTGGGAAGCAAGACTGTCCCCACCTCTTTCTTCGTCGTCAACAGCAAGAGTACTTACACCATCCTAGTTGGGAGGGATTGGATTCACGCCAACTGCTGCATTCCTTCCACGATGAACCAATGTTTGATTCAGTGGGATGGAGATGAGGTAGAGCTGGTTCATGTGGATGATTCGATCGAGATTTCACATGCCGCCATGAGCATTTGGGACGTAGAAGATCAAGAGCCGATTTCAGGAATCAGTTTGGAAGGCTGTGATCGCGTGGAAGCTACAAAAAATGGGGTGAGGCTGGTCTTATCCACTGGCCTTACAGAGTAGACGAAACATCAAGGGCGAGCTATTCTGACACACTTGGCAAGGCTGATCCCTGCGATCAGCCCCAAAAAATAAAATGTAAACTCCTGATGACAAATGTATTGCATAATAGTGGCAATTACAAGGAGGCCCGCTCTAGCAGCCAGCCATACATCAATTGCAAAGTTTCAAGGATTAATGAAGATTATAAGGCAGCCGATCTTAACAATCAGCCGAAACTCTTTTTGTCATATTCTTTGTCCATTTGTAGCGTTGACTTGACAGATGATGGAAAGCTAGGATACGAGTTTACATCAGCTGACGAGCTCGAAGAGGTTGACATTGGTCTTCAGGATAAGCCACGACCAACATTCATCAGCAAAAAGTTAAGCCCGGGTCTACGAGAGCTGATGATAGCTTTGCTGAAGGAGTACACAGAATGTTTCGCCTGGGATTACACGGAGATGCCTGGGTTCGACAGGAGCATCGTTGAGCATCGGCTCCCTCTCAAGAAGGGATTTCGGCCGTTTCAGCAGCGAATGCGACAAATGAAGGCTGAAGTTCTAGAAGAAGTGAAGAAAGAGGTAGAGAAAATGCTAGAAGCAGGATTCATTAGGCCGTGCAGGTATGCCGAGTGGATTTCAAGTGTTGTACTTGTGCGAAAGAAGGATGGCTGATGGCGAGTCTGCGTGGACTTCAAAGACCTCAACAGAGCTACACCGAAGGACGAATACCCGATGCCTGTCGCGGAGACATTGATCAACGCGGCTGTTGGTCACAAGATTTTGAGTTTCATGGACGGAACGCCGGCTATAACCAGATTTTCATGGCTCCGGAGGATATACATAAGACTGCGTTCAGAGTACCCGGGGTAGTAGGATTGTTCAAGTATGTGGTCATGACCTTCGGGTTGAAGAATGCCGGTGCCACGTATCAATATGCCATGAATTACATCTTTCACAATCTGATCGGCAAGTTGGTCGAGATATACATTGACGATGTCGTGGTTAAATCTGCATCAGTTGAGGAACACTTGGGAGATGTACGTGTCACACCCGATTTATAAGAACATAAACCGAGCAATCATATAAGCGCCAGGATCAAGTCACGCATATATACAACAGAATCCTCAAGATATCACAACACGTATCTCGAAATAAAAGCGTATAAGTTATAAATGAATATCTTTATTACAACTGAATCAAGAATCAGTTCAAGGAATGCGGAAGCGTAAAATAAATACATGAAGAATAGGGCGCCACAGGGACGTCGGCTGGGAGACAACGCCTAAAAATCGTCGAGTCCGCTGATGTAGTCCTCCATGTCGCCTGGTACTAAGCAGCAGTCGAAGATATCCTAGAGAGAACATAAGAGTAGAGAAGGCAAGTGTGAGTACACAACTTATACTTAACAAGTATAACACGAATTATGAGGCTCTAAGGTTAGCTGACTCAACTGCATTAGCTTTTAATCTTGGCAAATTTTTATTAAAGCTATTTACTACAAGTGGATGAATTACCATAACTGTCACACCCGATTTATAATAACATAAATCGAGCAATCATATATGCGCCAGGATCAAGTCACGCATATATACAACAGATTATCAAGATATCACAACACATGTCACGAATAAAAGCGTGTAATTATAAAATGAATATTTTTATTACAACTGAATCAAGAATCAGTTCAAGGAATGCGGAAGCGTAAAATAAATACATGAAGAGTAGGGCGCCACAGGGACGTCAACTGGGAGATAACGCCTAGAAATCGTCGAGTCCGCTGATGTAGTCCTCCACGTCGCCTGGTACTGAGCAGCAGTCGAAGATATCCCAAAGAGAACAGAAGAGAGGAAGAGGCAAGTGTGAGTACACAACTTGTACTCAACAAGTATAACACGAGTATGAGGCTCTAGCGTTAGCTGACTCAACTGCAGTAGCTTTTGATCTTGGCAAATTTTATTAAAACTATTTACTATAAGTGGATGAATTACCATAAACCCAAATTGCATAAGAAATTAATCAATATTAATTAAGAACTACTGAGAAACCAACCACACCAAAACCACCTAGGGAATCTCCCTAATCAAAGGTTAAATACCCCACTAATCAAAAGGAGGATCTGGGCCGCTCATATATCAGTTTTACACTCTCGAGAGATTGCACAACTTTACCCACAAGTCGTGAGCTACGCTAGTTGTTCATCACACTTCCTTAGGTGAGATGGCTAGCAAGCACACTACGAGACCGTTACAAAGGACCACGTTGGTAAGGTGTAACCGCTAAGGTTTCTGGATCAGCGACGATGGGGCCCACCTCCGGGGGTACAAGACACACAGCACAGACCAAGCCGGAGGAGCAGGGACCATTGAAGCTTACCACCCCTCTTGCCCACGCAGGTAAGTTACTCCCGAACCAAAATGACCTAATTAATAAGTCAAGACCGTCCCATTCTAGTCTTGTGGTTGCGCGGTTGTCCCAGGTTGTTGCTCTATGAACCGGTCCTTATGGAGAGTGGCCAACCAAGCACTAAGCACCGTGCTGGCCCCCTAAACCAAGTTTCTACAAAAACATATTTTTAAGGACGCACAAACCACTCAAGCACACAGCATAGAGGGTCGGCTCCAGAATTAAGTTGCATAAGATCATTAACAAATTAATTAAAAAGGACCAAGTTTGTTATAGCGCAGCAACCTAGCACAACTAACCAAAATGCAACCCAAAGGATATATATATATAGGATATAAAGTGGCTAGGAAAGTCCTTATAGGCATGCAGTATTAAAATGCAGTATGAAATCTGTATTTAAAAGTGGTAGGATGTTCATGTTATACTTGCCTTCCTCAAAGTTCTCCTGTTGCTGCTCAAAAGCTTCAGAAGATGGTGGCTCCTGGTACTGGTCCAAAGGCTCCGCGTCTACTCACGATCATCAAGCATGGTCCAGACATACACACATGCACAAACAATAGCAAACTATAAGAAACAGTACAACATACAACAGAGTAGCACACATCACTAGTCTAAAGCTATTCTACGCATTACAACGATCGCGTGGACATAAAGAACACCTAAAACGGAGCTAAGACGCGAAATCTATGCTTGAAACAAGATCCAGGGACCTATCTGCGAGAAAAACTGGACTACAAGGGGGTTCTGGACGAAAACCAGGGACCTAAATGTAAATAAAGGGTAGACACAGGGGCTAGCACGTGAAAACCCGGAGCTTGGACGGCGGTTTCAAAAACTGGAAAGCTCAGGGGTCTAAACGGGTAAAACAGGACTCGACTGCAATTTCTTTTGAACTAAGGGTGGACTGCGGGTTTATTCTAAGGAAGCTCAGGGGCTCTTTAACAAAACTGCCACGGCTGAAGGGGTACACGGCTTCTCATCTGGGCGGTTGGATCTAAATCTCACGGTTCGAACGCATTCCGGTTCGGACGATCCGATCTAAACAGCGGGGTCCGGACGGTCCGATATGGATCGGACTGGTCCGATCTGGCTGGCTCGCGGGGACGGCAGAACGGTCGCCGGAATTTGACTCCCGCGGCGGCGCGTGGCTCGGGCTCGCCGGAGTTCCTCAAATTCGATGCTTCGAGGGTCAAAACTACTCGAGCTCGGGTCTGGCATGGCCTACGCGACATGGGTAATCCACCTAGGGTTACTGCACGGCTCGGGGAGGTCTCAAGCGGCGTGCACGACGACGGGGCGGATCGGCACGGCGGCGCATCACCAGCGCGCGGCGTTCCAGTCTAAGAGAGGGCTAAAGATCTACAACATCTAGCGCAAAAAGGACCAAGGAATGGCAGGAAAGCTCACCTAGGTCTCGTGGTGGCCGGAGCTGCAGCGGAAGATGGTCGGCGACGAGGTCTGAGCGGCGGAACAGGCGGCGCTCGTGGGGAAGGCTGCTGCAGAGAGGCTCGAGGTCCCTTGGACGTGCGGATCGGTCGGGGAACTCCCTGCGGAGGTAACCAGGGGGTTAAGATGGATCAGGATGCAACGACGATGAGGAATTCCGACGGCGGAGCGGCTCACCGTCGAAGGTTCCTTCGGGAAATTCGGTCGATGCCGAGGCGTAGAGATTCGATGCTGGGCTCGTGGAGCTTCGGGATGGCGAGAGGGAATGGACACAGGGTTGTGGTGGTCCGGGGTGCAGCGGAACGGCCGGTCGGCGGTGAGGCCGAGGCGTCTGCGCGGCGGAGGGAAGAAGGAGGCGGCGGCGCTGCGGGTCTCCAGAGGTGTTGCTGCGGCTAGGTTTAGGGTTCTAGGGTGCGGAACCTTCTTGTAGGGCAGCGGCCCACATTGGCGTGCGGGCCTGAAGCGAGAGAGCTCGCCGGAAGTTTTGGGGGCCGTTGCGCGGCCGGTAGAGGAAGAAGGAAGAAGGGGCCGACAGGTGGGGTCGAGCTGGGGAAATGAGTGAGAAAGAAGGAATGACTGAGAATAGAAGGAATGACTGAGAATAGAAGGAATGACTGAGAATATAAGGAATGACTAAGGATAGAAGGAATGAGTGAGAGAAAAGAAGGAATGACTGACCTACTTTCCTGTTTCCTCCCTTTTCTTTTTCAAACCAACTCGATTCTATTTGAATTCAACCCCTATGCACTCAACCAAATAAAACTCATGCACCAGCATGAATGCACAAACATGTTGAACCTAAAATAAATTTTAATTCTTTGTGAATTGAATTACAAATAAATGCAAGCTAGGCAAAATAAATCCTTAGAAAATTACTGGAGCCCAATTAAATTCATTATAAATCTCGAAATTTTACCTTAGGGTGTTACAAACCTACCCCCCTTACAGGAATCTCGTCCCGAGATTCAGATAGGCTAGCTAGCAAAGAGATCGGGATAT
Source organism: Panicum hallii (assembly GCF_002211085.1). Classification (NCBI taxonomy): domain Eukaryota; kingdom Viridiplantae; phylum Streptophyta; class Magnoliopsida; order Poales; family Poaceae; genus Panicum; species Panicum hallii. The sequence goes on along the minus strand of NC_038046.1, from coordinate 31,047,492 downwards.
GTCTTCCTTAGCTCATCTTCTCGCTCCCAAGTAGCCTCATCCTCGGTGTGATGACTCCACTGAACACGGCACATCTTGATCTTCTTGCTCCTAGTAACCCTCTCAGACGTCTCCAGAATCTTCACTGGATGCTCGGTGTAGGTCAGATCCTCCTGTGCTTCCAACCCTTCTATCGGGGCTTGTTCTTCTAGCACCCTAAAGCACTTCTTCAGCTGAGACACATGGAACACATCGTGCACTCCTGAGAGACTGAGAGGCAACTCCAAACGATATGCCACCTCACCTTTCCGTTCCAACACCTTGAACGGACCAATGTATCGAGGGGCTAGCTTCCCTCTCACATTAAACCTGCGGATTCCTCTCATCGGCGAGACCTTCAGGTACACATGATCACCCACTGCAAAGGTCAGATCTCGTCGACGAACATCCGCGTAGCTCTTCTGACGAGTCTGGGCGACCCTCAGATTCTCTCGCACCTGCTGTACCAGCTGTTCTGCCTCTTCAACATTATCCGGGCCAAATACCTGCCTCTCGCCAATCTGATCCCAATACAGTGGAGTCCTGCACTTCCGACCATACAGGGCCTCGAAAGGAGATTTCTTCAGACTGGCCTGATAGCTATTGTTATACGAGAACTATGCATATGGCAGGCATTTATCCCAGCTGGTACCGTACTGAACAGCACAGGCTCGAAGCATATCCTCCAACACTTGGTTGGTTCTCTCTGTCTGCCCATCTGTCTGAGGATGATAAGCGGTACTGAAGCGTAGCTTCGTATCCAGCGAATCATGCAACTGCTCCCAGAACCGTGAAGTGAACTGAGATCCTCGGTCAGATATGATCTTCTTAGGAACACCATGCAGACAAACGATCCTGGAGATGTACAACTCTGCGAGTCTAGCACCGGAGTAAGTAGTGTTCACCGGAATGAAGTGAGCAACCTTCGTCAACCGATCCACTACTACCCATATGGAGTTGTACCCTTTCTGAGTACGAGGCAAGCCAACAATGAAGTCCATCGTGATCTCCTCCCATTTCCACTCTGGAATCTTCAACGGCTGCAATAACCCTGCTGGCCTCTGATGCTCTGCCTTGACACACTGGCAAATGTCACAGATAGCCACATACTCCGCAACGGAACGCTTCATTCCATACCACTAGAATCGTTCCTTTAGGTCGTAATACATCTTTGTGCTGCCAGGATGAATAGAATACGCTGTATCATGAGCCTCACTCATAATCAACTTCCTGAGATCCGCTACATCTAGCACACATATACGGCCCTTGTACCACAAGGTACCCTGATCATCCTCTCTGAAATGAGGGGCTTTGCCAATCTTCAGCAGTTCACGGATCTCCTGCAGCTTCTTATCATCTTTCTGATGCTGCCTGATCTCGGCCTCTAGAGTGGGTTCTGCCTCGAATGATGTACCCGAGGTGTGATGCAAGAAACCCAGACTCAACTGCTCAAACTCCTCGCATAACTCCTGAGGCATCTGAAAAGCCACGGCCATGTTAACATAGCTCCTCCTGCTCAGAGCATCTGCTACAACATTGGCCTTGCCCGGATGATAGTGAATCTCCAGGTCATAATCCTTGACTAATTCTAGCCATCTTCTCTGCCGCATGTTCAGCTCGTTCTGCGTGAAAATGTACTTGAGGCTCTTGTGATCGGTGTAAATATCACACCTCTGCCCAAACAAGTAATGCCTCCATATCTTCAGAGCATGCACAACTGCGGCTAGCTCCAGATCATGAGTGGGATAGTTCAGCTCGTGCCGGTGCAACTGCCGCGAGGCATAAGCTATCACTCTGCCTTCCTGCATCAGGACACAACCAAGACCATCCCTCGAAGCATCACAATACACTATGATCCTCTTGCTCTGGTCTGGCAGAGTAAGGACTGGCGCCGTAGTTAACCTCTTCTTCAGCTCCTCGAAGGCCTTCTGACGCTCGTCAGTCCAAGAGAAATCCACTCCCTTCTCTAGCAAGAAAGTCAAAGGTTTCGCAATCTTGGAGAAATTCTCAATGAACCTCCGGTAATAACCTGCTAAGCCCAGAAAAGAGCGGACTTCCTTCACTGTCTGTGGTACCACCCAGTCAAGCACATCCTTCACCTTCCCGGGGTCCACAGCAATACCTCCCTTGGAGATTACATGACCGAGGAATGGAACCTCATCAATCCAGAATTCGCACTTGCTGAGATTGGCATACAGCTTGTGCTCTCTGAGCCTCTGCAACACAAGCCTCAGATGCTTCTCATGCTCTGCTTCTGACTTGGAATATACCAGGATATCATCAATGAATATCACCACAAAGGTGTCCAAATAATCCATGAAAACCTTATTCATCAGATGCATGAAGAAAGCCGGAGCATTGGTCAGGCCAAAGGACATGACCGTATACTCGTATAGCCCATACTTGCAGGTGAATGCCGTCTTCGGAATATCCTCAGGATGAATCTTCAGCTGATGATAACCCGAACGCAGATCAATCTTCGAGAATACACAAGCGCCCTGAAGCTGATCGAAGAGATCCTCAATACGCGGCAATGGATGCTTGTTCTTGATGGTGACTGCATTCAGATCCCGATAATCGATGCACATTCTCTTCGCGCCATCCTTCTTCTCTACCAGCAATACAGGGAAAGCCCAAGGAGAGAAACTGCGATGAATATAGCCCTTGGCTAGCAACTCATCGACAGTCTTCTTAACTTCCTCATGCTCAACGGGAGCCATACGATAGGGCCGCTTAGCAATAGGAGCTGTGCCAGGCAAGAGATCAATAGCAAACTCAATGTCGCGATCAGGCGGCATACCTGGCAAATCATCCAGAAAGACATCCGGGAATTTAGACACCACGCGAATACCATCCGTGGGTCTGGCCTCCATCTGACAAAGAATTCCAGAAGGCTCCGAAGCACTGACTGTGACCTCCTGTCCATCTGGTGCCGACAAGTGGACAGTCCTCTGAGCACAATCAATCTTGACACCCCATCTAACAAGGGTCTCCATTCCCAAGATCACATCGATACCCTTGGTGTCTAGCACCATCAGATTGGCACTGAACTCTACCCCCCTTATGACAACACTGACTCTGGGACAGAAGATATGAGACCTCAACTGCCCTCCTGGTGAAGATACTAACATGCCCCTCTTTAATGTGCTAGTATGGATGCCATGATGCTCAACAAAAGACCGAGTAATGAAGGAATGCGTAGCACCAGTATCGAAAAGCATCGTAGCAGGGTGAGTATTGACCATGAACGTACCCATAACCACGTTGGAAGCCTCAGCCGCTGACTCGGTCGTCACGTGGTTCACCCTGCCCTGGGACAGCGCCTTGGGCTGAGCTGGGCGTCCCTGCTGTCCCGACTGCGCCTTCCGAGGACAAACGTTGGCGTAGTGTCCCGGCTCGCCACTGTGAAAGCACACCCGTGGGAATGCTGGAGCCTGCTGCCCGGCAGGAGGAGTAGGTACTCCCTGCCGTGAAGCTGGTGGGGCCGGTGGAGCAGAGCGTGCCGGAGGCGTTGGAAGCCTCGGGCCCTGTCCTGCCTGCTGCTGCTGCTGCTGAGGACGAGGCGGGTACAGCTGCTGTCGCTGCTGGTACGACTGGATCTGCCTCTGCTGCTGCGGGTACTGGTACCGAGGCCGAGTGTTGCTGCCAGACGCAGCAGGAGCCATCTTCCTCTTCTTGTCCTCAATCTCACGGCGCTTGCGCTCGGTGTTGAGGGCAGTGTCAACCAGCTGGTTGAAGTGGTCGAAGCGGTGGTTCATGAACGCGTACTCCAGGTGATCATCCAGTCCTTCCCTGAAGCACTCCTGCTTATCGCCATCATTGGCGACCTCAGCGGGGGCGTAGCGAGCTAGCTGGAGGAAACGATCACAGTATTCGGTCACCGTCATAGCTCCCTGAAATGATAATCACCAGAAAAAGAGGATGGAAATTTACTCAGCATTTCTTATAACAAGGATGGGTTCAAGCTCAAAAGAAATTGCGGAAAGATTTTACTCTGATTTACTTGCTTAAGCGCAAGGAACTCCTTGTGCTTCATCTTCATCACTCCAGCAGGGATCTGGTGGTTTCTGAAACGCTCCCGGAACTGGACCCAAGTGAGGGCGTCGCGGTCCCGAGCTGGGTAGGACTCCCACCAATCGAGAGCTGAGCCTCGCAGCTGCCCTGCTGCATACAGAACTCGCTCCCTATCGTCGCATTGAGCGACATCCAACTGGCGCTCCACTGAACGAAGCCAGTCGTCAGCCTGGAGTGGATCAGCCGCATAAGAGAACGTCGGCGGGTGACCCCTCAGAAAATCCGCGTGCCTATCGCAGGACTGCTGTGGTGGAGGAGGTGGCGGCTGAGCGTGGATCTGCTGCAGCGTCTGAACAGTGTTATTCAGGGTGGCCATCATCTGCATTTGGAGCTGGAAGTACTGCTCCGGAGTCAGGGGTGGAGGCATCAGCATTGGCTGGTCGGTACTCTGGTTGTTCTGCCCTTGCTGGCCAGAACCAGTGCCGGTGCTCCTGGTGTTCACCATCTGTTTGCAGCAGAGCGAAATTTATAAGAGATAGATAGTGTACAACTTCCAGGAAGAAAACTCTGACAGGATAAAGTAGAGAGAAAAGAATGTACGGTTTTACCCCCAACGTTCTAACTCAATTTTTTTGATTACTCAATTCAGATTTTTATTAAAGTCGATTTGCATGAGCAAGTTTAACTCCTAAACTACGCAATCAAGCAAAAATCCAAATCAAACATTTTGCACAATCACAAACATTCAATATTCAAACGTAAGCCGAGTTTATCACTCCACTCGACTAAAACAAACAGGTGCTCTAGCATATTCTTTGCAAAGGCATCCTAGGCTTATAAGGACAGTCAGAAAATTGCAGGCCAACGTCTACGGAAAATATCAGACTAATTCTCGGAAAAAAAATACAGAGAGGATTAGCAAAATCGAGGTTTAGAGCTCAAGGGATAGAAGCAGAAATGAAGGTTTGGGTTTTGCGGAAGCAAGGCAAGCGAAAGGAAATCCCTAAACTCGACCATTTCTATCTAGGCTTCGCCCTACAGTCGACACGGCTCTGATACCAATTCTGTCACACCCGATTTATAAGAACATAAACCGAGCAATCATATATGCGCCAGGATCAAGTCACGCATATATACAACAGAATCCTCAAGATATCACAACACGTATCTCGAAATAAAAGCGTATAAGTTATAAATGAATATCTTTATTACAACTGAATCAAGAATCAGTTCAAGGAATGTGGAAGCGTAAAATAAATACATGAAGAATAGGGCGCCACAGGGACGTCGGCTGGGAGACAACGCCTAGAAATCGTCGAGTCCGCTGATGTAGTCCTCCACGTCGCCTGGTACTAAGCAGCAGTCGAAGATATCCCAGAGAGAACATAAGAGTAGAGAAGGCAAGTGTGAGTACACAACTTGTACTCAACAAATATAACACAAATTAAGAGGCTCTAAGGTTAGCTGACTCAACTGCATTAGCTTTTAATCTTGGCAAATTTTTATTAAAGCTATTTACTACAAGTAGATGAATTACCATAACCCAAGTTTCATAATAATTAATCAAGATTAAACATCAGACTACTGAAAACCAAGCCAAACCACCAAGCATAAACCCCACTAATCAGACGTAGGATCTGGGCCGCTCATGACCATGAGCACGGCTAGTATACCAGTTTTACACTCTCGAGAGGTTGCACAACTTTACCCACAAGTCGTGAGCTACACTAGTTGTTCATCACACTTCCTTAGGTGAGATGACTAGCAAGCGCACTACGAGACCATTACAAAGGATCACGTTAGTAAGGTGTAACCGCTAAGTTTTCTAGATCAGCAACGATGGGGCCCACCTCACTGGGGTACAAGCACACAACATAGACCAAGCCGGAGGAGTAGGGACCATTGAAGCTTACCACCCCTCTTGCCCCGCAGGTAAGTTACTCCCAAACCAAAATGACCTAATTAATAAGTCAAGACCGTCCCATTCCAGTCTTGTGGTTGCGCGGTTGTCCCAGGTTGTCGCTCTAAGAACCGGTCCTTATGGAGAGTGGCCAACCAAGCACTAAGCACCGTGCTGGCCCCCTAAACCATGTTTCTAACAAAAACATATTTTAATGAGACGTGAGCCACTCAAGCACACAGCACAGAGGGCCACTCTCAGAATTAAGTTGCATATAACCATTAATCAAATTTAATTAAAAAGGACCGAGATGGGTGAGAGCGCAGCACCTAGCACAACTAACCAAAATGCAACCCAAGGTATATATAAAGGATAAGGTGGCTAGGAAATCCTTATAGGCATACACAGTTGAAATGCAGTATGAAATTGTACTTAAAAGTGATAGGATGTTCCTGTTATACTTGCCTTCCTCAAAGTTCTCCTGCTGCTGCTCAAACTGCTCTGCAGAAAGGGGCTCCTGGTACTCGTCCAAAGGCTCAGCATCTACTCACGATCGCAACGCCAAAACATGGTCCAGCACATACACATGCATGCAAACAAGGGCAAAAGATAAGAAACAGTACAACATTACATAAAAATAGCACACAAAACACGAAATCTAGGGCTAAAACAGGATCCAGGGCTTTTCTGCAAGAAAACAGAGCTTCCAGGGGGTTCTGGGCAAAAACCAGGGACCTAAATGTAATTAAAGGCTAGACGTAGGGTCTAACACGAAAACTACTGGGGCTGGACTGCGGGTTCTATTTCTAAAGAATCCAGGGGCCTAAACAATAAAAATAGGGCCTCATTGCAAATATTTCTGAATGGCACAGGAGTGCGGGTTGATTCCAGGAAAACCCGGGGGCTCTTTAGCAAAAGGACCAGGCTGAACCGGTATCTTCCAATCAGAATCGTTGGATCGCAATCTGGCGGCTCTGGTGTACGGCTCGGGCAACAGGCACTCGGAGCGGCGGCATGGTCATCGGAGTTCGGACCCCGCGGCGGCGCCTCGCTGGCGTTGGCCGATCTTGGCCGTCCGGGCTCCATCTTGGACGAGACCTGGTCCGGGAGAAAGCTCACGGCATGCGCAACCCATCTGGGCGGTTGGCACGAGTCTACAGCGGCTGAGACGGCACGCTCGGTGGTGGAGGCGGGTCGGTGTGGCGGCGGTCACTGGTGAGCGGCGGCCCGGTCACTGCGGGAAGCTAAGGATCATGACAACTAGCACAAAAAGATCCTAGGGACGATGGGGTGCTCACTGGGGCTGGAAAAAGGCTGGAGGCGGGTCGGGGCTGCCGGACCACGGTGGAGCTAGCGTGCGTGCCTGGGCTGGCGCAGGAATCACGGCGGGGACCCGGAGGAAGCGGATCGTGCACAACGGCCCCGCGCGATACTGGCTCGAGTGGCGGAGCTTCTAGAAAGAAGGGGGAGGCTCGGTCGCGGGCCGGGGTGCGGGCTCGGATGCAGCGCAGAGGAGCTGCCAGCGACGGGCGGCCGGGCCAGCGGGGAAAGAAATAGGGGAGGGGGAAGGCGAAGGGGGAAGAAGATGACGCGCGGGCCCCGGCTAGCAGAGGGAGAAAGAGAGAGAGAAGGCACGCAGCGCTCGGCTCGGGCCAAGGGGGAAAAGGAGGAGAGAGGAGTGGGGATGGGTTGCCAGAGAAAATGAAGGCCGGCCCAAGAGGGAAGAGAGAGCCAGGCCGGGCTGCGGAGAAGAGAAGGGGAAAAGCCACGCGGGTTAGGAAAGAGAGAGGGCTTGTGCTGCTGGGCTGGTTGCTTCTCTTCCTCCCTTTTCTATTTCTTTTTCCTGATTTTCCAAACTTAACTCAATTTGATTTGAATCCAAATGGAATTTGAATTCAAACTTAACCATTCAAACAAACAAAAGAGATTCACCAACATGAATGCACAAACATGTTGACCCTAGAATAAATTTTAATTACTTGTGATATAAAATTAATTTAAATACAAGATAAATCAAGAAAAACCTTAGAAAGTTTATTTAAGCTGAATAAATTCATTAAAATTTTAGGAAATTTACATTAGGGTGTTACAGTACGGCAAGTTCTAGAATGAACCAGAAGGTTCGAGCTTAAGATGAATCCGAAGAAGTGCGCTTTTGGCGTATCAGCCGGTCAGTTGCTGGGTTTCTTGGTTCATGAAAGAGGAATTGAGATCGGCCTAAAGAGTCAGGAAGCTGTAAAAACAATGGTGCCACCTACTACAAAGAAGGAGCTCCAGCAGCTCATTGGCAAGATCAACTTTTCAGAAGGTTTATTTCCAATCTCTCCAGGCGGATTGAGCCTTTTATGGAGTTGGTGAAGATTAAAGCCTGTGATGACTTTCGCTGGGGGGCAGAGCAACAACGGGCATTTGAAGAGATCAAAGAATATTTGTCAAAACCACCCGTGTTAGTTCCACTCTAGCAGGATAAGCCATTCTACATTTATTTATCAGTAGGCGACACCTCCATCGCTTCAGTGGTGATACAAGTGCATGACGGCAAGGAGAGGGTTGTGTTCTACCTCAGCAGAAGGATGCTAGATGCGGAGACCAGGTACCATGAGATTGAAAAGTTATGCCTTGGTTTGTTCTTTACCTGTACAAAGCTTCATCATATCTTGCTATCTGCCGAAATGATTGTCATCTGCAAATCGGATGTTATCAAGCACATGCTATCGGCTCCTGAGTTGAAAGGCCGACTCGGAATGTGGATGTTTGCACTGATAGAGTTTGATATCCAGTACCAATCTGTGAAGCGCTGGCAGATCTTATTGCAGAAAGGATCAATACTAACATAGCAGCACTCTCCGTGCACGCATGGGCCATGTACTTCGACGGATCAGCTCGTGGGGACGGATGTGGTATAGGCATCCTGCTTGTGTCGCCTCGGGGGCAGCATTTTCTTTTTCAATTAGGTTGCCTACCCCTTGCACCAACAATTTAGCAGAATATGAAATGGTATGTAAGGGTATAGAATTGCTTCTTGAGGCCGGAGCAGAAGCAGTAAAAAATTTTGGGGATTCAAAGCTGGTGATTTCTCAGCTTACAGAAGAATATGGGTGCGAGAGCGAGTCACTTTTCCCTTTATGGGTACCATGTCAGGATCTGATGGCCCAATTTAGGTACATAAATTTCTATTGGATACCAAGGATACAAAATTCAGAGGCCAATGATCTTGCATAGATGGCTTCGAGATACAAGGCTATGGCAGACAGAACCGATCTTCAGGTACACATGCTGGAACAGGGAGACTGGAGAGTCGATATCTTCAATTACTTAAAGGATCCGGCTCGGGGGGCACCTAAGAGGATACGTTACAAGTCTATGAAGTACGTCATGATAGGGGACGACATGTTCTATAGGACTTTAGAAGGATTGTTGTCAAATGCTTGGGGCCGATTGAATCGAATTGGCTCTTACATGAGGTGCACGAAGGCACTTGTGGGACTCACCAATCGGCTCATAAGATGAAGTGGCTGATTAGGTGGTCGGGGTATTACTGGCCCACCATGCTTGAAGATTGTTTTAAATATTATAAAGGATGTCATGCATGTCAGAGGTTTGGGAAGATACAGATGGTACCAGCGTCAGTAATGAATCCTATCGTCAAACCCTAGCCATTCAGAGGTTGGGGTATGGACATGATCGGCAAAATTAATCCTCCATCTAGCAAAGGCCACCAGTTCATTTTGGCCATCATGGACTATTTTACCAAGTGGGTGGAGGCCATCCCTATGAAGTCAGTGGCATCGAAGGACGTCATCAATTTTGTTAAAGAACATGTCATTCATAGGTTCGAAATTCCTCAGACCATCACAACAGATGGAGGATCGGTCTTCATATCAGAGGAGTTCAGAAAATTCGCTAATGACATGGGCATCAAGCTGATCATGTCGTCTCCATACTATGCTCAAGCAAATGGACAAGCTGAGGCGTCCAATCAGAGCCTTATCAAGTTGATCAAGAGAAAGATCAATGAGCATCCTAGGTGTTGGCATGAAGTCTTATCAGAGGCATTGTGGGCATACCGTGTTTCGTGCCACAGAGCAACAAAAACTTCACCTTATCACCTGGTGTATGGACAGGAGGCTGTATTACCATGGGAGATTACGGCCGGCTCGAGACGCGTAGAGTTCCAAAATAACCTAACAGCTAAAGAATATGTTGCTCTGATGAACGACAACATTGAGGACCTTACGAAGCTCAGACTTTGGTCCATTGAGAAGATCAAAGAAAATAAGGCCAAGGTGGCCCACGCGTACAACAAGAAAGTCAAGCCAAAAGAATTCCAAGTTGGAGATCTGGTTTAGGAAGCGCTGTTACCGTTGGGGACTAAGGATGCAGCGTATGGCAAGTGGTCTCCAAATTGGCATGGACCTTATAGAGTTGACCATGTCCTACCTTGGAATGCATATATGCTTGGGGAGTTAGATGGCGTTAGGTTTCCGGTGGCTGTCAATGCTCAATATCTCAAGAAATACTTCCCAAGTATGTGGGATGATGGACAGTAAAAGCCAATGCTACGCATCAGGTTGCATGCAAGAAAGGGGCCGACACGTTCAGTCGACCCCAAAAAAAAGTATAAAAATATATATTTTGTATCAACACGCTGAATTGGACAAATAGCCGATGTATAACCATCAACTTTAGAAGTGTAATTGGTGTACATGTGAGTTCTGGGCAACAACGGGCTGCAGGAGACGATTATAAAGCGTTCTATTGGAGAAATTCATCAATGGCCGCAATAGCCTCAAGACTGATGCGATCGGCTTCTGCGATCACTGCTTCATCATCCTTGTCCTCACCTGACACTATCTACTGACTCAAAACACTCAACTCTGTGAGCTCTGTCTTCAACTAGGTAGTCAGGTTATCTACTTCTTGTGCAGAGCAGGCTATGAAGTCCTTCTCATCCTGGATGCGCTGCTCAGTTGCCTGGACTTTTGCCTTGAGGTCTTCCAACTCCTTCTCCAGGAGTCGAAGCCCTCGGGAATGTGCAGAAGTGTCAGCTTTGGCATCTAGGGCCGCATTCTTTTCATTGAGCAAACAGCACCTCTCGGCAATATCGGCTCTTAAGGGGGCTTGTGAACGACGAGCTTCAATCCTGTGCCGAGCCATCTCCACCTTTACTCGAAAGAAGGGAAGATGTCCGGTTGGCTAGAGCTTGATCTGAAGGACTTCTGGGAGTTGGGGTTTGATCTCTTCAAGAATTTGCTTCACTTCATCGGAATCTTGGACCAAAGCATCAATTGGAGCTGAGAGCAGGTCCTTTATGTGGTGAAGCTGGCTAGCGACACCAGTCGGCTGAGGTTGATGATCATCCACTTCAAATATGGCCGAGCCGATGGATGCAGGGTCAAACGAGAGCAGCTCTGAGAGGTTTAAGCCCTGAAAAGAAGGCAGAAAATCAGTATGGTACAGGAGAAGGAAGATGCAAATGAGAGATGTCGTACCTTTTCTTGGGAAGAATTGACAGCTGAGGTGGTGACAATCGGCTCATGCAAATCTTGGAGATTGACCAAAGTATCAATTTTTGTTGCAAGATTCGCCGGAGTTTCTAGGACCGGTTCCTGGAGGTTGACCAAGGAATCGACTGTCATCGCTAGATTCTCTGGAGTTCCCAGGATCGGGTTTTCTTGGCGCGCCTGCTCTTCCCCGCTGGAAGTGTCCACGATATCAGCCTGCAAACAAGGAAGGAGCAATTAAGCCAAAGTATATCTGTACAGATGACCAATTCTAAAGGTATAATTTGAACCAGGTTGATGTTGGAAGCTCCTTGATCTGAAGAAGGTAGTCTGGCCTCCTTCTGGACTTTCCTGGTAATCCTCTTCATCGCCTTGATCTGAGCTCGGGGGGCAGCAACATTGGGGGCTCGTTTTCACTTGGAAGCCGATTTTGAGGAATTAGGCTGGATCCGCATTATGACCTTCGACAGGGGAGGTGCATTCTTGCCAAAAAGGACCACGGGAGCAGTCGGTGAGAACTTGAAAGAGGAGTCATCATCGTTCTTGGGCTCCAGACCATCCTTTTGCTGCAGAGAAAATAAATAGAATTAGAAAAGAAGTCAAGCAGAATCATGAAGAAGTAATAAACTGATGGCAATACCTCTTCCTCAGAAACTTCACACTCAGCATAAATATGCTGCAACATTGGCCCCAAGGCTTTCCGATAGACGTGAGTTTTCCATATTGACCACCAATTCTCAAAGCCGATAGCCAAAAAAGTAAATGATATATCAATAGGGATTGGGATGTGGAGATCATCAAACAAGCTGTAGCATCTGGAGCTGGTGAGACTGTCAGATAGATCGGTTCTGCTCTTTGTCAGATGATGAAGGAAGAAGTGGGGAGGAACTTGCCCAAGACCAAATTGCCGGGCTGCTACGACTGGCTGGTAAGATTCATAACCTGGTTTGATGATTCTGTTGGAGGTGCTCATGCTGACAGGAAGGAAGCAAGGACGGATCATGATGGAGTACAAATGCTGAGTGCTTTCATCATCGGCAAAGTCATCCAATCTAAAGGCGCTTGGATTTTCAAAGATTTCAGAATCTGTGTAAGGAAGGTAGATTGGATTGTTTAAACCATGGTAGAATACTCTAAACCAGCTTGAGGAGTCTTTGGGATTTAACTTGCTACCAAGAAGACTGTACAAAGCTTGACCGAAGTTGGTACATCTGATGCATCTGCCACTCTGATCTGGGAAGGAATTATCGGCCAGAATAGGGAAGTTTGGTATGTGGTTCTAAAAATACAAGTGAGCCCATAACTGAATGAACCACCAACGACCACCAGTTTTAAGTTTCTTTTGGGAGAGCAAGCTCGAAGACATCAGGTGAAGATATCTATAAACTTCCTCAAGAAACAGTTTGCCAAGGCCAATAGTATTACCTCTAGCCAGTTCATATGCTCGAGAAAGGTAGTTTTTGGTTGGAGCAAGGGAAGGGCCGCAAAATATGAAGTGTTCCAATTAGAGGTTTAGAAAGGTCGTATGTTCTTTATCAGTTATAGGGCCTTTGGTTTTGATGTACTGGTTCAGGTAGGCACCAAAATTTGTGCATTCTGTTTTGGAGGACAACTTAAAGGGGACCTCAGGCATTCTGTAAGCAGAGGGGCTGGGCGATGCAATGTCCAAACCAGTGATCATCACCACATCCATGAGGGTTAGGGTCATTGGCCCATGGCCAAATAAAAAGTAGTTCAGGGCATCAGACCAAAAATAGCCGATGGTTTTCAGAAGGTTTCAATTCTTCTCGAGGGGGGACAATGACAGGGACAGAGCATCGGCTATTCCTATGGTTTCCCATGTGGGTTGGTAGGCTTTCGCTACTCTGTTATACTAGGATACCCAGCCCTCGGGAGGATTAGGCCAAGCACGCAGGCTGTCAGCCTAGGAATCTAAATCTATATCTTGGCTTACGAATGGGATTCGGTTGGTTCACAAGAAATCAAATCTATTGGACTTTCATAAGAGCGAGGCCCAAGACAACAAGAGTTGGGGAGCCAAGGATGCGGCAAAACAATGTCTTAAACATGAAGAATCGATAGAGCCAAGTAAACAGTAAAGGATCATTTAATGCTTAAGTTGTTCGAGTAACTAATCCATTAAATTAGCAAAGGTCGGAGTTTTACCTTCAGACCAAGGACGCCCGCATCGGCATTTGAGGGTTCCGCCATTTGATGTTCCAACAGCGATTGAAGGCTCGAAATTGGATCTAGGGTTTGCTTCGTGGGTTTTGAGTTCGCGCTTTCAGGCTTTGATCTGGGGTTTTGCAATTGAATTTATGAGCAGGGGTTTTTGGGGTGCAACTTGGATTCGGGGAACCTGTGTAGATCTATTTTGGGAAAGTTCCGAATTTAAGCAGAAAATGGAATTGATTTTAGAATCAACTCAGACTCAAATCGGCACTTTGAGGGGAAGGACCAATGCATTGCCATCGGCTCCTGGTGAATCGGCTTTTCAATATTTTTGGCTGAACATTTCATTCATAGGGAAGGACATTACAAAAGTGGAGCCGATTGCTCGTAAATACGATCTATCGGCTCAGTACATGGTAGTTACTACTAATTCTACGAACTACCACCAGTAGGTGCCTAAGACCTTGCGTGACGAGGACATGACTCGTATGAATACAAATATAATAAGAATATATTTGGGGAGAGACATGGATGATGAGTATGTGATATGCTTATGTACAACCATTCATGCTAAAGACAAGGTGAGCTTGTTCCTATGTTATTTGTTTACTAATTTTGAGAATAGATTGCTACCTAAAAATATTATTATAATTAGGAATCATGGAGATGATGATGGAGTACTCAAAGATAGGCATGGAGGGGGAGAGGACCAGCAAGGGACGTCCAACCCAAGTTAGAGTCCTAAACAATATCAAATTCGAGTCCACCTCGGATTCCAGAACCTTACTTCACCAAAACTGACGCACTGGCCACATACAGAGTCACATTTGGACGTTCTATATATGGTTGGAACCAGAATTTCATAGAGCTTCCAATAGTACCAGTTCCACCTCAAAATTCTGTCTGAGTCGATGGGAATCATCGACACAAGTGGACATCCAGAATCTGTCAGGGTGCTTTGTCACTGTTTGTTGGGCCGTCGGCCCGTGTACCATGTTGAAGCCCGCTAGGATTACGTCCAGAGGACTTGCACGCCCCTAACTCCATTTTATTTAGTAGCCATTACCACTTTAGGGTTTGGGTTTTGCTTAGATTCAATCTGTCCTCGAACAATGACGCCGTTCATCGGTTTGTGAGACTCCACCTCGTAATCAAGTCTGTTTGATTGCATCTCTTGTTCTTGCTTGTGTTCTTGATTGCGCTTGCAGGGATAAGCCTTCGTGGTGAGGTCATTCGTGTGATACGGGTGATAACCGACGGAGTAGTGGTGTAGTGATTGCGGGGTTCTGTTCGTTCGGAGTCTTGGATCATCAACGTTGAGTTATCCACCAATGAAGTTTACCGTACCTCTTGGAAGATCAGGATTCAACCTCCTATCAAGTGGATCGTCGAATTCGGACTCCGGATGTGGCCTGGGCGTCCAATTTACATCAGGCTGCTCCTGGACTCGGAGGTGGACTCGAAGTTAAATTGGATTGGGTCTCCATGTGGCTTGGCGGCCCTTGCTGTTCCTCCAGACCTCCATGCTCCTCTCCATGTGTTCCCTGGACCTCTCCTTGGTTCCGAATCACATTGTAAAAATTAGGTAGCAAACCATTCTCACAATTATTAATAGAAATGCTTAGGAGCAAGCTCACCTCTAAATTTAATTGTCGCGCGCGAGCTCTTGTGATTGGAGCTTGAATGGTTTGTATATCCAAAGGAGTGATGTCCTCATCATCCTCCCCCTCTTGAATCGGAGTCATCCTCGACTCAAGCGCATCCTCTTCTCCCAAGTAAGGTTTCAAATTTGAAATATTAAAGGTGGGACTAACCCCGAACTCGGAAGGCAACTCAAGTTTGTATGCATTATCATTAATTTTCTCAAGTATCTTGAAAGGACCATCAGCTCTTGGCATTAACTTAGACTTCCTCAAATCTGGAAAACGTTCTTTTCTCAAGTGCAACCACACAAGATCACCCGTTTCAAGCTTTAATTCTTTCTTACCTTTGCTACCAGCAACTCTATATTTTTCAGTCATCTTTTCAATATTTTGCTTAGTTGTTTCATGTATTTTCAATATAAATTCAGCACGGTCTTTAGCCTCACTATGAATTCGCTCACTAGTAGGCAAAGGTAAAATATCAATAGGAGCGCGGGGGTTAAAACCATACACTACCTGAAAAGGACTTACCTTGGTGGTAGAATGTGTTGCTCGATTGTATGCAAACTCCACATGAGGCAAACATTCTTCCCACATCTTCAAATTCTTCTTTAAAACAGCCCTCAACATGGTCCCCAAGGTATGGTTCACCACCTCCGTTTGGCCATCAGTTTGCGGATGACAAGTGGTAGAAAATAACAATTTTGTACCCAACTTGTTCCACAAAGTACGCCAGAAGTGACTCAAAAACTTCGCATCACGATCTGAAACAATAGTAGAAGGCATACCATGCAAGCGTACAATCTCTTGAAAAAAGAGGTCAGCAATATGAACAGCATCATCACTTTTATGACATGGTATAAAATGTGCCATTTTAGAAAACCGATCCACCACAACAAAAACGCTATCTCTCCCCCTCTTAGTCCTAGGCAATCCTAACACAAAATCCATAGAAATATCCGCTGAAGGAATAGAAGGAACAGGAAGAGGCATATACAAACCATGTGGATTCAAGTGTGACTTAGCCTTTTGACATGTAGTGCAGCAACTCACGAACCTCTGAACATCTCGCCTCATCTGTGGCCAAAAGAAATGGTTGGCCAACACATCCAACGTCTTTGTGGCCCCAAAGTGACCCATCAAACCTCCACCATGTGCTTCCTGCAACAAGAGAAGACGAACGGATCCAACTGGAATGCATAGGCGGTTAGCTCTAAATAAATACCCATCATTCAGCACATATTTATTCCAAGCATGACCCTCTTTACAATTTAGGATCACATCTTTAAAAGCAGCATCAAGTTCATACTGTCTCTTAATCGACTCAAGTCCAAAAATGCGACAATCAAGTTGAGACAACATGGTGTAACGACGAGACAAGGCATCAGCAATAACATTATCTTTCGCTTTCTTGTGTTTAATGATGTATGGAAAAGATTCAATAAATTCAACCCACTTGGCATGTCTACGGTTCAGTTTATTTCGCATGCGAAGGTACTTAAGTGATTCATGATCAGAATGAATAATGAATTCCTTAGGCCATAAATAATGTTGCCACGTCTCTAGAGAACGAACAAGAGCATAAAATTCTTTATCATACGTGGAATAATTCAGAGTAGGCCCATTCAATTTCTCGCTAAAATAAGCAACAGGTTTACCTCCTTGCATCAACAAGCCACCAATGCCAACGCCACTGGCATCACATTCAAGCTCAAAAGTCTTACCAAAGTCAGGAAGTTGCAGCAAGGGAGCCGAAGTAAGCCGCGCTTTCAAAGTATCAAAAGCTTGATCTTGTGCTGGGCCCCAATGGAAAGAAACACCTTTCTTCGTCAACTCATGTAGTGGGGCGGCAATGGTGCTGAAATCTCTCACAAAACGCCGATAGGCAATGGTGCTGAAATCTCTCACAAAACACCGATAGAACCCTGCAAGACCAAGAAAACTTCGCACCTGTGTAATAATCTGAGGAGTACGCCAGCTCCTAATGGCATCAATCTTTGCACCATCCACTTCAATGCCCTGAGAAGTCACAACATAGCCAAGAAAAGCAACTCGATCGGTGCAAAAAATGCACTTCTCAAGGTTAGCATACAATCTCGCCGCTCTCAAGGCGTCAAAAACAGCACGTAGATGATCCAAATGTTTCTCATGTGACTTGCTATATATCAAGATATCATCAAAATAAACCACCACAAATTTACCAATAAAAGCACGTAAAACCTCATTCATCAAACGCATGAAAGTGCTAGGTGCATTAGTTAAACCAAAAGGCATCACTAACCACTCATATAAACCAAATTTTGTCTTAAAAGCAGTTTTCCATTCATCACCCAACTTCATGCGAATCTGGTGGTATCCACTACGCAAATCAATCTTTGTAAAAGTTATAGCACCACTTAACTCATCAAGCATATCATCTAACCGAGGTATAGAATGACGGTAGCGAATAGTAATGTTGTTAATGGCTCTACAATCTACACACATGCGCCATGTACCATCTTTCTTAGGAACCAAAAGCACAGGTACAGAACAAGGACTAAGTCTCTCACGCACATACCCGCGGTCCAAAAGTTCTTGGACTTGTCGCTGAATCTCTTTAGTCTCCTCGGGATTGGTCCTGTATGCTGCTCGGTTGGGCAAAGACGCTCCCGGAATCAAATCAATTTGGTGCTCAATACCTCTCAAAGGTGGCAACCCCGATGGGAGCTCATTTGGAAACACATCCTCATACGCCTGCAAAATGTCAGCGAACGCAGGAGGCAACGTGCAAGCTTATATCACGAATAGAAAATAAAGCATCCTTACATATCAAAGTATAGCACACAGTAGAAACATCCATATCATATAGATCAGATTTGGTTACAAGCATATTATGATTTTTCAATTTAATAGCGGCTTGGGTTGCAACTGGGGCAGCAACATCAGGTGAAGCAAGTCGTTCTTTATCAGCTTGTACAATTTCAGCAGGGGTCATTGGGTGCAAAGTGATGTTCTGGCCCTTATACATAGGTGTGTATGTGTTACTTCTACCATGATGGACAGCATCATTATCAAATTCCCATGGACGAGCCAACAAAAGCGAACATGCGTCCATGGGTACCACATCACAATCTGCATAATCAAAATATGGACCAAGAGAAAAATGCACCCGTGCAGTTTGATTTACCTTAACCTTACCCGAGTCGTTTAGCCACTGAACATGGTAAGGACGTTTATGAGGACGTGTGGCTAAACCCAACTTCTGGACCAAATCAGCACTAACCAGGTTGTTGCAGCTGCCTCCATCAATGATGACACGTGCACGCCGATCGTGGATCACAAATAAAATCTGGAACAAATTATGGCGTTGCATCTTGTCTGCTTGTCCCAATTGTGTACTGAGGACACGGTGGACAATACAAATCCGCTGAGAGCCCGCATCACCCGCACTCAATGAAAGACCCTCATTAGAAGGTGGGTCATCCTCAGTGTCGTCCTCAGCATCTGAAGTACTGACGTAGCCACCATCAGCAGTGGCAATGTATGTCCGCTTGCTTGGGCATTCTCGAATCACATGGCCAAAGCCCTGACAACGATGGCACTGAATGCCAGAGGAAGAGCGTGCTGCTGGTGAGGCACTCTTGGTCGGTTCCTGCACACGAGACTTACCATCGGCGGGCGTGGTTGCTGGAGCTGGTGACACCGCCGTGGAAGCACCTTTGGGAGTAAAAGACTTAGGCATGTAGGATCTGGTGGAGGTGCTCCTGCTCTGAGGTGGTTGCTGCTGCTGTTGTCATCCCTGCAATTCTTTTTCTGCAAGCATAGCAAGCTGGAACAACTGGTTGGTGGTAGTAAAAGATTTATAGTCAACAATGTCCTGAATTTCACATTTCAAACCACCATAAAAACGGCACACTTTATCCTCAGCATCCTCAACTACACCACATCGAACCATGCCCTTTTGAAGCTCTGCGTAATACTCCTGAACAGACATATCACCCTGATCTAAACGTTGTAATTTCTTACGCATATCACGTTTATAAGATGCAGGAACAAAACAATCACGCATTGCTATCTTAAGTGCATCCCATGAATCAGGTTGTATATTTAATTGAGCACATTCTTGCCACAGGATTATAGCAAAATCCTTAAATTCACTAGTGGCTTGTCTAACCCTATGTTGGTCAGGAACAAGATGGGAAGCAAATTTTTGTTCAACAATCATCTCCCAATCTAAGTATTCCTCTGCATCATAACGACCATGGAAAGAAGGTATGGTAAATTTGACTTTGGCATAAGGATCATCATTACCTGTAGTGCGCCGATGTTTGGTTCCTCCCATACCTGTTTTATTCTTGCGAAGACGTTGAACCCTGTCAGTCAGTGTAGAGAGGCGTTTGTTCACACCCTCAATCGTATGATTGGCCCCTTGGACGTCTTGTGCCACCTTGTTTATCTCCTTAGCGAAAAACTCCTTGAGTTCGTCCTTCATGGCCTGCAATTCACTAGACAAAATAGGCCTGTCATCCGGCATGGTTAGTGAAACAAAAAGACCCTGGGTTTGGTGGTGGAATCACACCCTCACACGCGTCTTACCAAGTTCTTACCAAGTTCTTACCAATACAAGCAGTGGGATGGTACAACCGGTGGACGGTGAAAAAAACCTGTGAGAAGAGGGTACCAAGATTGCAAGGGTCCTTCGCTGCACTGAGATGAAGTGTATGTATATGGAGCTGTAGGACAGGCACAATATGTATGTGTATGTGGAACAAAATCGAGTGCAGATGAGCAAAGTTCAATAAATATCCAAAGTACAAGTCACAATTGCTGGCTAAGATGTATCCTAGGTGTAGCACAACAAGTTGGAACAAAGCACAATGGAAGAATCTCACAGAACAATCAGAATGGCAGTATGTACTAGCAATGCCAAAAAGGCACTAGTGCAAAGCCTAGTTGATTTCAATTTTCTTTTTTCAATGATTTTTTTGATATTTTTTGCAGCACAAGCAACACCAGAATAGGAACCACACCAAGTTTCACCTAAAAATGAGATCAGATGTGGTCTACAGAAAATCAAACAGGTATGTCGAAAAGCGTGCTGGACAGAAACTG
Organism: Panicum hallii; assembly: GCF_002211085.1. NCBI lineage: Eukaryota > Viridiplantae > Streptophyta > Magnoliopsida > Poales > Poaceae > Panicum > Panicum hallii. Next base: position 31,027,150 of record NC_038046.1, on the reverse strand, counting down.
AATTTTTTAATTATCTTCCTGATTTTTTTTGAATTTTTTGAGAACGGCCTGACCGGTGAAGCCAGGTGAATCGTATGTGCAACTTTTCGTTGCCAAGCTCCTGTAAAACTTTCAGCCAAAACGGAGAACCGAGCGAAAAGTTATGCCTGTTTTATGGAAGGTATCTCAAGTTATGTTTTTTGCGAAGGCACAACCCGGCAGATAGATCAGCAGCGGCACAAATTCTCCCTGGTATGCGCAATGGGTAATCGCCAGATGAATCCAAGGGGGGCTGCGGTGCAAGGCGGAAGGCACAAGGCCGCTCGCAACCTATCTAGGGTTGGCGCGGCGAGAGTTCACACAAGGCGGCTAGCGAGGGCAAGTTGAGTAATGGGATGGATTGACTTGGGATCTGGGTAATGGTGGATGGGATAGCGGCGGAAACAAAAACACAGTGATGGTGCAGTTGAACTATGATGAAGACAAACCCTAAACCAGCAACACGACTCGACCACGGACACAAATTGAACAAAGCGAGTCTGAAAACGAAATTGCAAAGGCTAAACAAGGGTTCTAGGACAGTGGAATATTTTTTTGTATGGCAATTTTCTGGAGTTATAGGACGATGGAACAAACTAAACTAGGGAAAGCCTGACGGTAATACCTGAGTCTCTTATTACCACTTGATATGAACGGGGGTGCCCGATCTTCCGTCAGGTGAAGGAAAACTCGTTTTGGTCGGAATGCGACACACCGATTCGGCTTCAAGTCAGCAACTTGAACCCCGCAATCTTAGCACCACAACTCCTCTGGTTATCAACCTTAGTCACAATCCGGTTGACCTCGCCGAGAAGGCTAATCCCTGCCTGCGAAATGAAGAACACAAGCAAGAACTCGAAAGAAACGCAGCACTCAAATTAAAGTGACAACTGCAGATGAACGATTAAGCTCGAAAGTTGGGGTTCTACAAACCGAAAGACGGCGACTGTTCAAGACAGATTGATCTAAAGCAAAACCCAAACCCTAATGAGGGTGGCGGCTGCTGAGATATAGGGAATAGGGGCGTGGCTTCCCCTTGGATGCGCTCCTAATAGGCTCAACAAAGATACACGGCCCAAAGGCCAAAATACGATGTCGCAGCACCGGGAAAGAATCTGGACGCCAACTTCCTCGGACAATTTCCGAAGACTCAGAAGGAGTTTGGACCTGAAACCAACTCCAATAGAAGCTCCATGAAATTATCTTTCCTTCCATATGTGGATCGTCGAATTCGGACTCCGGATGTGGCCTGGGCGTTCAATTTATATCAGGCTGCTCCTGGACTCCGAGGTGGACTCGAAGTTAAATTGGATTGGGTCTCCATGTGGCTTGGCGGCCCTTGCTGTTCCTCCACACCTCCATGCTCCTCTCCATGTGTTCCCTGGACCTCTCCTTGGTTCCTAATCACATTGTAAAAATTAGGTAGCAAACCATTCTCACAATTATTAATAGAAACGCTTAGGAGCGAGCTCACCTCTAAATTTAATTGTCGCGCGCGAGCTCTTGTGATTGGAGCTTGAATGGTTTGTATATCCAAAGGAGTGATATCCTCATCAACACATCGTCGTCGTCATCTTCATTTTCCAGTTCCCCATCAAGGAGGAACTGGAGGTCTTCTCCGTTGGTCAGGGATTTATCATCCCAGTGCAGAGGAGCGCAGGCCTCATAGGCAGCCATGGGGTCGAACTCCGGGATCATCTCACGAGTTGTCTCGGAGTCAATGGAGATGACGGAGGAAGCAGAGGATGAGGAAGCCATTGCGGGAGAAGGAGGGGTGGACTGCTGCAGTTGCTATCGGCTCGAGGAAGAAGATGAATGAACTGGTTGCCAGGTCGAGTTTATAAAGGTAGGAATGGGATACGGATCGACACCGTGATGATTTCTAAGAAGTTAGATGCAGAGTAGTCACATCCCGTGGAAGTGGAAGTGGCACGCGTGTATGGATTTTGGAAGTTGAAGAGGCAAGGTGATGGAAAGGAAAAAAATGGTTTCGGAATTATTATTGCCGAAACCAGGGGGGCATATGTTATCGCCATAATTTAGCTGGGCCAAAAGGTGGGCCGCGAGCAAGATGGGCTCAAAGGATAATTATAATGGGCTTGCGAATCGGATCCTGCGCAGGCGGTTTAAGGCTAGATTGGCCATGTATCTAGTTTAAGTTAGTTTAGATGTAGATAGTCAAGATTCGTGTCATAGTCGATCAGGATTGGTTAGGAGAGGCAAGTCTCCAAACTATAAATATATACCCCAGACTACGAATAAAATAACAAGCATTCGCAAACAACTCTCGGCATCGCCACGTCAGCGATGACCTCCCATACCTCTACAATTAGTACGTAGTCGTCGGTGATCAAGAGCTTCTTGGTCATCTTGTTTAGTATCAGCCACATAATCATCCCAATTATCCTCGCCGCGCTCGCTCTTTTTGCTATATTCCTTATACTGATCATTGGTTTTAGTATGGAACTCATCAAAATGCATCAAGAGGGCAGCAAGGCTCTTGTCAATATGACCAACCGAAGTCTCCAACCCTGTGAGCTTGGCGTTGGTGGCAATCTAAGTGGCCTCAAACTGCCCAATCTTGTCGTTCGTCACCTGCAAATCATTATCAAGTCCTTCTATGTACAACTTCACCTATTATTCAAAGTGTTGTATGATGCCCTTTGTACGAGGGGAGTGACCCAAACTCTCATCATCCTCTGATCCTGTCATGGTTAAAAGAATAGTGGGATGTAACTACTGCAAGGCGCTCACTCTCAACCTATTTCACAAGCTCTTACAGGTTCTTACCTTGCTCAATAGGAGGGGACGGCAATGAACAAGTCTGCAGCCATAGAATGGAGTGTATTGGTGCCGCAGCAACAGGACCTGCCAAACTGTAGTCGAATATGTGGAGCTGTAGGTGGACTGAAGCAAGGAAGTACTAGCACCACATTAGTGTGCTGGTCCTAGCCTAGACCGTGCTAGAGGCGCGAGCCTGGACATAAAGATAGTCACAACACACCACCAGAATAAAAATAGAAACACACAGAACAACCCCTTTCTTTTTCCTTTTCACTTCTTCTTTTTCTTTTCTTTTTTTATTTTGTTTTTTCTTCTTTCTCTTATTTTAGGGGAATAAAATTTTTTGTTTGACAACCAAAACAAAAACATTACTGCATACAACCTCTACCAACTCAGAATGATAAATCTTGATTCAAATAGCCAGACGCGCAAATCTCCAAGTTGATTCTGGAGCGCTCAAATGGAGTTTGTGACCAAAGTCAGATGCATGGAAAGACCACGAGTTAAGCTTTCCAGATTGTATTAAAACTCCCAAATTGGAGACCAAACATAGAAACTACAAAAGTTTTCTTCCCGGGCTGAATTGAAACTCCAAAACAAAATTAGGTGACAAGAACTCGAAACTCTAAAGGACTAAACTAAGACCGGCAACTCAACACAACCGATGCAACTGAAGACTCCACAAGCCCTAACTAAGCAGTACTAGTAAAAGGCTCAAAAGGTCTATAGGGACTAATCTACTAAAATTCTTTTTGGTTTTCTGGACAATAGGGATTAAAAACAACGAAGGATTGGAAGACTCTCACTAAACAACCTTTCTCTGATACCAACTGATGTGAACCCGCTAGGGTTTGTTCCTGATCTTTCGATGAGAGGCGTGGGATAACTCAATTGATGGAGGAGACGACGTTCATGGCCCAACTACAGCCTTCCAAGGACGCTGCACCTTAGCAAATGATACACCACCTCCTATGGCTGCCGCGATCTTGTGGAGCGCGACACCCCAGTTACTAGGGCACTCGTCTTGCAAACAATCGAAGAACTAGAAAGAACAAGTAGAACAAATACTGAATTACCAGATGTAAATGAAGGTTTCAAAGTCAATCTCCAGTAAGATGGGGTTCCGAAGATAGGAAGACGGGCGACTGATCCAGCACACGCGCTTACCAGCAAGTAATGAGAGCTAAACCGGACCTAAACAAAACCCAAGTGTTAATGGCGGTGGCTAAGTGGTATAAGGATGTGGGAGGACGACCACAGGTGTGCTAGGTCATACTCCAACCCTAGGATGCATCCATAATGTACTCAACTTGATACATGGCCCATTGGGCTATAATAGGATGACGCAGCACCGTGGGCAGAAAAGAACTTTGTATTAGTTCGACGATTGCGGCCGACTCCGAAGAGATGTGGATGCGGGGCCAGATTCATTTGAAAGAGGATTTCATAAGCTTTTCCATGAAGTACTTGAACGCCCCAATACGAGTCTGTATGTGACCATGGTGACCATCACAAGTTTGTGCTATTTTGCAGTCCGAATCCAGCCTGCGCAAATCTGTTTCCCTTTCGGTCATCTTGTTGGTTCCTAAGCAAAATAAGAGTGCACGCATCTCCATGGTCTAAACATGATGGACATTAACTCAAAAGTGAACTCACCTGATGATTAAGTTGACAAGCACGAGCACGAGTCATCAGGCCAGCAATAGGTACTTGTGCCGACGTGGATGTATCGTTGGTGTTGATATCCTCATCACCGGTGAGGAGCGCAATGGAGGGAGGGGCCGGCGCGAGGAGGTGCAGATCACCGTCGAGGAAGGAGAGGAGGGGCTTTGGGAGGCAAGCGGGGAGGAGGCCCCGGCGAGGGAGAGCGTGACGGCAGGGGTCAGGGGTCGAGTGGAGGCGGAGAGGGCTGGGGAAAGAAAGAAACGAACCAGTTCGTGTATAACGAGTGGCAAAGGTGGGTAATTTCTCCTAAACTCCAAGTCGAAGTTTAAAACAGGATGTTTTGGAGCTGCGGGAGAGGTGCTCCAAAATTCTAATTTTTTTGCACTACAACTCCATAGTTTTGGAGCTCCATGGAGTTTTGGAGTTGGGGTGTTTGGCTACAAATTTGTTTGGTGTTGGTGGAGTGCTGCTTCATAGCCATGCCAAACAGGCCTTAAATGGAGCTGAGGGCATTTCATACCGGCTGGCAGATCAAGCCGGTACTAAGTTGAGAGATGTAATATTGGCTAGAGCCACCAGTTGGTATTAATCTGCCTTCTATATACCAGCACCTTTCTTCCTCTTTGAGCACGAGCCAACCATTTGACCGAGTGTGACAGAACCGTCCGAATTAATCCAGCTCAAGTGCATTAACCATCATCCCTAAAGATAAACCGGCTACCATGCACGTCAAACGGAGTAATCCGACAGTCTGTCGGGTAAATCCCAATGCGACCACTTAATATTTCGATCAAAACAAAGCATACACTTAACTTGCACAAAGGCAAGCGAGAGATTACAATATTCCACAACTTTGACATCACAAGACTAACCATTATTTATTACAAGCTGAGTTCATAAAATGAGTACTTCAGAGTTCAAACATAAAATCTTTATTTAGAGTTTAAAAGCAGCGGAAAGAAAACATGTTCATCTATCGTCGATTTGGATACCACGATGAAGCCCATACGTGGCATCACTCGGCAGAGTCATTGTTGGCCGGGGACGGATCCCACTCCACGGACCAACCAGGCGGAAAGGTACAAAGCCATGTCAAACTAGCTATCATTTCTTCAAAAGACACACCTGAAAACAAGTCACAAGCAAGGCTGAGTATACTAATTGTGGCAGAACCAACCTGAATTATACCGGTTCAAGTACGCGAGTCCTTGCCGGAGGGCTACCTCGTACTTCAAACGGTATAATACTATTGGTCTGTCGGGTAACGTCCCGATAAACCACCGAACGCAGGATCAAATAAGGTTACCTCACACGAAGGTGAGTCCAGAGATACAATCACCATCACATTTTACATCACAGAGGAATTTACGTTACAAGGGTTTCCAAAAGAGGTACGAAGATTTAAATTCAGAGAAAAGATTACAAATTGTTAAAACTAAGGTTTTTAGCAGCGGAAAACATACGCGATGATTACAACACGTCGTTAAGACGGATGTCATGCTAAGCCCGAGCACGACATCGCTCGATATCACCAGTGCTGGCCGGGGACGGATCCCATTCCACGGACCAATCTTCTGAAAGAGCACAGGGCCAGGGCAAGGGAAGAGTAGGGTCTTCAAGACATTACCTGCAAAACATATAACTAGCAAGGCTGAGTATACTAATACTCAGCAAGGCTTACCCGGGATGGGGTATACTTAGCCCATAACTAGACTTATGAAAGCTTATAATGGTTCTGGGTTTAGTTTCAGCTGAAAAGCAACAAAGAGTAGATCCTTAATTTCAACTTTTACCTTTCAGGTTCTAGTTGATTATCCATTCTAGGTGAGCACCTATAACTACTCAAGCATGGTAAGATCTTTATCTCAACCATCAGTGTTACTCATCATATAGTTGCTCTTGTTACTCTGTGTGATAAAGGGATTAAGTAGTCTCAATCATCGTGAGAGGCGGACGATTCTAAATCGAATTTAACCTTGCAAGGTAAACCTAACTCACACGCTTGGAACACCACAGGGTCGTTCCGAAGCAACCATTTGCCTTTCATTCCGACTCGTGGATCAGATCCACCACAAGCGACTGCAGGACCATACGCACTTCCAAAGTGCAGGACATACGTCTGTAGCGCGACTACAAAACCCGTATTCCTGGTTGCCCTTGCAACACGTATTCCCCAGTCGAATCAAGTAACCAGAAGAACCAAATACATGTGGTGGGAGGTATGTCCACTCCTCGGGCCGATTGGTTACTAGGCTTACCGCTTACCATATTTCGCGGCATGTGGTTAGTACTTTCAAACGCTTAACCCCGATCGGCACACACCGCGACCTTATCAAAATTCAACAACACAGACGGGGTATCACTTCAACCATGATACCTCATAAAACTCCCGTCCGTCATCCTTATAGTGATAACAGGAATGTAAACATTACAACTCCTATATCGCGCGAGTGACAGGAAATCACCCGACTTCTACCGGCCCTATTAGCATAGCAGCTAGTCGGACTCAAGTGCTAGTATCCACCACATTGGTTCCTAGGAGAATGCAACTAGGATTTCAAGCAATTCCTAAGAACTTAATGCATAGAATACATAAATAGATATAGATTGCAGTGTAATAAAAATAGTAGGTTATGTCCGGGGCTTGCCTTTACTGGTGAGGCTGGGGTTAGTCAAGTTAATAATGTCCGAACTTTGGTTCGGGCCTTCCGAGAATTCCCTGACGAAGTCCTTAGGGTCTTCAGAACAACCTCCTTCTTGTTCCGGGATTAGCTGGTAATTTCCGTCGGCGGGAGAGATCGAGTCTACATGATATGCAAGATGGAGTTCAATGGATGCACACGCTTTCATTTCAATTCACGGTAAAGTTGCAATCCAAAAGCTAACACTCAAGAACTCATGGTATAAAAAGGAACCTAAGCTTTGAATCATAAGTATTAACTCATGACTAAAGCATTAATTTAATTGAAAACAGAAATTAAGTATTCAAGTTTAAATTAAATTCAAAATTGAATTGAACCCTAAATAATTAGAGTTATAAAGTTTTGAAAACTTAAGCACAGCTTATTGCATACTTAAAAGATTTTTACTAAAAGATCTAATTAGATAGGTTTTACTAAATAGACTTAGCTAATTTTAATTTTTTTTATATAAAACGAATTGAATTGATCAATTTATATGAATTAAATTATAAATCAAGATTAAGTTTGAAATTGCCACATCACTTCATATTTAATCAATGGAGGTTGCATAACAAAAATCATGATCACATAGTTAACCTATAGGATTAAAATTGGAATTACGGATAGGATATTACATTCCCATGTCTTAGATTCAACATTGATTCAAAACTATTTGGTTTGAAATCAAACTCACTTAATAGAAGTTATAGAGTTCAAAACCTAGTTTCAAACAAAACTGGTTTTGCAATTTTTGGAATTTCCTACAATTTTCTATTGAATTTACAAATCAGAAATACCACTCACATGAAATAACAAGCACTCACTTACTTCTATTTTAAATACAGCACAAACCATCTATTTTCATAACATGGTGATAAAACAAAAGTGATAGAATTTGAAATGAAGATTCAAGTACAACTGGTTTTACATTTTTTGAATTTTCTACGATTTCCTAGGAATTTTCAAAGTTCAGCACATTGGAAAGGAAGGAAGGGTTGAAAACTTTCATTTGGACCCTTGGAAAGATTTGGGACTTTACAATTGGGTCCTTCTGCCATGGATGGCTGGAGGAGCTCGGGTTCATCTCCGATTCCAGCGATGGAGTGGTTAATTAGCAAGGGGAATAGGGTGGGGAGAAAGAGGGCATCCGGGCGCACCGATTGGCGTACTTGGGAGGAGGAGGGACAGCCGGAGGAAGTCCGCCGGCGTGAGGCAGGAGCGGCGGCGGCACGGTGGTGCGGGGAGCTGGGCTGCAGCGTGGGAGAGGCGCAAAGAAGTGGGGGAACAGCTCCCAGAGGTCCCGGGGGTGCTATTTATAGGGAGAAGAGAGCACGGGAAGGGCGCTAGGCCAGGCGCCACGGCGGCGGCTCAGGTGAGCGGCACCGGCAGCTCGGGCAGGCGGCGGTAGGCGCGTGGCGGCACAGGAATGGGCGGGGGAAATAAGGGATAAGGTCGGGGAAGAGATAAGGCGGCGCCTGGGGGTGGAGAGGGGTAGGGGAGTCGCACTGACGGCCGGAATTAAGAAGAAATGGCGGCGGCGGCAGTGAAACAGAAGAACAGGGGAGGCGGCCAGAGGAAGAAGACAGGTTGGGGACGACTGGACCCAAATGTGATTTTCCAAAATTCCAGGGACCTGTCTGTAAACCAGCGATAACTTTTAAGTTAGGGCTCAAAAGGAAAAGTGTTCAAAATGAAAGTTGTAAAACTTTTGAAGCTCTACAACTTTGTTTTAGGGTTTGAGTTCAAAAACTAAAAGTATGCAACTTTATTTTGAAATTTTGGACTAACTTTAAGTTTTTTAAAGATTTGTCCTTGTTACATATTTTACACACAACTTGGGCCTAAATGCAAGTTTTCAAAGCTGTCATGATTACTTGCATTCTTATAATTTGGCCCCTAGTAACTTTTGAAAATTACTTTTGTAACTCATGCATTTTGCACAAAAGGACTCATATTTTTATAAAATTACACATAGGGTCTTACTTCTACAAATACATCCAATCTTATACAAATCAACACATGCATTATATTTCATACCTAATGTGACACAAATTGACACCTAGGGTGTCACAGCCCTCCCCCCTAAAAAGAATCTCGTCCCGAGATTCGAAGGCAGAAAGAATCAGACGATTAAGTTTGGGAATTGGCTTTGAAGGAAGTTTGGGAAATTTTGTTGGAGATAAGATTCTGTTTCCCAAGTTGCTTCTTCTTCGGTGTGGTGATCCCATAAAATCTTGTACATCCTAACAGTCTTTCTTCTGGTAACTCTTTCCTTGGTATCCAAGATTTGAATAGGTTGCTCAGCGTAAGATAGATCGGGTTCAATCTCAATGGCGGTGGTTTCAATGATCTCCGTAGGTACTTTAATACATTTCTTAAGTTGAGAGATATGGAAGACATCATGAATGGCAACCAATTGAGATGGAAGGCGGATTTTGTAAGCTACTGGGCCACAGACTTTAAGGATCTCAAAGGGTCCAACATACCGGGGTGCTAACTTTCCTTTTATGCCGAAACGCTGGACACCTTTGGTAGGAGATACTCGGAGATAGACAAAATCTCCTTCTTGGAACTGCAAAGGTTTCCTTCTTTTATCTGCATAGCTTTTCTGTCTAGACTGAGCTATTTTGAGATTGACTTGAATAACCTTGACCTTATCTTCGGCTTCTACAACCAGATCGGGTCCGAAGATTTTGCGTTCACCGGTCTGAGACCAATTCAAAGGAGTTCGACATCTGCGACCGTATAACGCTTCAAAAGGAGCCATCTGAAGACTAGATTGATAGCTGTTGTTGTAAGAGAATTCAGCCAAAGCAAGACATTTGTCCCAGCTTGTACCATAGTGGATAACACAAGCTCGGAGCATATCTTCAAGAATTTGGTTGACTCGCTCAGTCTGTCCATCAGTCTGGGGATGATATGCAGAGCTTCGAATTAGTTTAGTTCCAAGAGCTGACTGCAACTGTTCCCAGAAGCGTGCAATGAATTGGGGCCCTCGATCAGAAATAATGGTCTTAGGGATGCCATGCAACCGGACAATTTGATCTAAATAGACTTCGGCATACTTCTTAGTGGTGTAGATAGTACGCACGGGAAGAAAATGAGCAGTTTTAGTAAGTCTATCAATAATTACCCATATGGAGTCATGCTTTTGAGATGTATTGGGAAGACCAACAATGAAATCCATACTAATATCTTCCCATTTCCATGACGGAATTGGTAGTGGCTGAAGTGTACCAGATGCTTTAAGATGAATGGCTTTGACTCTCTGGCACGTATCACACTCAGATACATACTTGGCAATTTCTCTTTTCATTCTGGTCCACCAAAAATTTTGTCGAAGATCTTGATACATTTTGGTACTACCAGGATGAATAGAGAACTTGGATAGATGTGCCTCATCAAGGATTTGCTTGCGAAGCTGATGATCTTTAGGTACAACAATTCGATTGTTGAACCATAAAGTTCCTTGATGATCAGTGTGAAAACACTTATATTTAACTTCTCCCTGAGATAACTTTGATTTGATAATTTTGATACCCTCATTATGTAGTTGAGACTTGATAATTTTATCTCGAAGGGTATTCTCGATGGATAAATGATTCAGACTATCTTGAGGAATAATTTCTAAGTTGAGTTTCCTCATCTGATTGCAAAGAGTGTCACTGATGGTTGTTATGGACAAACAATGACAACGTGCCTTGCGGCTAAGGGCATCCGCAACCACATTGGCTTTGCCAGGATGGTAATGTACCTCAAGATCGTAGTCTTTAATCAGTTCTAACCAACGCCTTTGCCTCATATTTAAGTCAGCTTGGGTGAAGATATACTTGAGGCTCTTATGGTCGGTGTAAATGTTACACTTAGTACCCATAAGATGATGTCTCCATATCTTGAGAGCATGAATAACCGCTGCCAATTCAAGATCATGAGTTGGATAATTTTGCTCATGATTTCGAAGTGCTCTGGATGCGTAAGCGATGACTCGGTTGTTTTGCATAAGAACACAACCAAGGCCAGTTCCAGAGGCATCGCAATAGACATCAAAAGGCTGAGTATTATCTGGCTGAGCTAGTACTGGGGCAGTTGTCAGAAGTCTTCTTAAAGTGTGGAATGCTTCATCACACTTAGTATCCCAGCAGAACTTAACTTCTTTCTTCAGTAGCTCAGTCATTGGTTTGGCTATCTTAGAGAAATCCGGGATGAATCGGCGATAATACCCTGCTAATCCAAGGAAACTTCGTATTTGATGGACTGAAGTTGGAGGCTTCCAATCCATAACTTCCTGGACTTTAGTTGGGTCAACCGATATGCCTTCACTAGAGATAGTGTGTCCCAAGAATTTCACACTATCCAGCCAAAATTCACATTTCGAGAATTTGGCATAAAGGCGATGATCACGTAATCGCTGAAGAACAATCTGTAAGTGACTAGCATGGTCTTCATTATTCTTGGAATATATAAGAATATCGTCGATGAAGACCACGACGAATTTGTCAAGTTCCGGCATAAAAACTGAATTCATAAGATACATGAAATATGCCGGTGCATTGGTAAGCCCAAATGACATAACCAGATATTCATAAAGTCCATATCTGGTTGAGAAGGCCATTTTTGGAATGTCACAAGGCCTAATCTTGATTTGATGATAACCAGAGCGTAAGTCAATTTTTGAGAAGACTTTAGCTCCAGCTAACTGATCGAACAAGATGTCAATGCGGGGAAGTGGGTACTAACCGCATTGAGTGGACGATAATCAACACATAGCCTTAGGCTATTGTCCTTCTTTTTGACAAAGAGAGCGGGACAACCCCAAGGTGACGCACTTGGGCGTATGAAACCTTTATCAAGAAGATCTTGGAGTTGGATTTTCAACTCAGCCAATTCATTTGGAGGCATACGATACGGCCTCTTCGAAATAGGAGCTGTGCCTGGTTGGAGTTCAATAATGAACTCAATATCTCTGTCAGGTGGCATTCCAGGCAAGTCGTCTGGAAAGACATCGGAATATTCACAGACTACTGGGATATCTTTTACTTTGACGTCTGTGATGGCATAAGTGCAAGAGTGCAAATACTCTTGCTGAGGCAGATAGAGGATAATAGCTTCTTGATGTGGTGAGTTAATCTCAATAACTCGGGATGAGATGTCTAACAGCACTCCATGTTCTGTCATCCAATTTGTCCTGAGTATAACATCAATACCCTCTAGATCTAGCAGTACTAAATCAGTCTTGATTAGTTTACTGCTGAACTGAATTGGCACACTTTTAACCATTTGGTTAGAAGTAATCTTTCCTCCAGGGGTAGAAATCATATATGACCCTTTAGTAAAGCAGAGATCAAGTCCTATTCGGGTACCACAGTTGTTACTGATGAAACTATGAGTTGCTCCAGAATCGAATAATGTAACAACTGATTTATGGTGTATAAAGAATGTACCCGACATAATAGGAGCTCCATCCAGAAGTTCTGCAAGGGTAGTGAAATTGATTTGTCCTTGCCGGACTTGCATCATCGGCCTCTTACCCTTGTTCTGATCATTCTGACTGGAACTCTGCCCTTGATTAGGTCTCTTGAGTTGCGGACAATTTCTAAGGAGATGATCCGCACTTCCGCACTTTAAACAGCAATGAGTGTTGCTTTTCTGTCGAGCTTGTTGAACATTCAGCCGTGGGCCAAATTGTTGTGGTTGTTGTAGAAATACAGGAGGTTGATACTCTTCTTGCTGTTGAGGCGGCCTAAGAACTAGTCTACCGATCGGAGCATTTTGTGGTGGTGCTTCAGGCAATACGTTCTGATCAAACTGATACCACGAGGGTTGAACGCTCGTGGATCCAGTAGAGACTTTACGCTTCTTTTCAGCACAGTGTGCCGTAATGCAATCTTCCTGAGTTAGTGCCATGTTGACTAACTCACTGAAAGTATTCGCCTTGACAAGATTCAGATGTTCCTTGAGCTTAGTATTCAAACCTTGACGGAAACGATCTTGCTTCTTGGCATCACTATCAACATGATAGCCCGCATACTGACACAGGTGATTAAAAGCCTGTGCATACTGCAGTACGGTGCGGGTGCCTTGAGTAAGTGCCAAGAACTCATTCAGTTTCCGTTCCACCAGCCCTTCAGATATATGATGTGCCCTAAAGGCATTCTGGAATTCTTCCCAGGAGATAACATGGCCATCAGTTTGCATAGCACAATAATTATCCCACCAGATACGGGCAGCTCCGTGCAATAGTTGGGCAGCAAAATGAGCCTTGTTGGAGTCCGCACATGGAATCGTAAGAAGAGCAAACTTAGATTCAATGGTGCAGAGCCAAACATCGGCATCCAAGGGTTCCTCCACTTTGCTGAACAGCGGGGGCTGAGTGCTGAGAAAATCTTGATAGGTTGCTACCAGGGGTTAATCACGACCTTGTGACTGCTGATGTTGTTGATTCTGTTGTGCTTGTACCAATAGGTTGAGAAGTTCAGTTTGCCGAGCCATAACCTCGGCTAGATGTGAAAGTGATAGGGATGGTTGTTGGGAATTGCTGGATTGATCTACCCGGAAACCTTCCGGGGTTCCACATGTGGCTCCAACCATCTGAAACAAGAATTCAGATGATAGAATTTATTTACCCTGCTGAAGACTTATAAGGTAAATAGGACGAGATAACTGATTTTGATATAGCAAGGACTGGAAAGCAGAAAGATACTTAAGAGACTTAACCAACACTACCACAAGAATCCCGCTAACCACACCAAAGATCAACATTCTACCACACATCCTTAGAAGAACCAAAACACACATTGCATGATGCATTTAATGATGAATTATGCATGCATGCTCTACTCGTCCTCACAAACCAAAAACAATTGCCGAATATCTTCGGACTTACGTGGTTAGTTTCGGTGGCATAGTACATACGTCTCTCACTATTAACTAGTCGATAAATCCTATCCGTCCTAGTTTCGTATTCGTGGTTAGTGTACCTGCAGAAAACCACAATATATATATCCAATGAACCTTTCATGCCAGCATGTCATGAAAGCGTTCCCATTCATTACTGTTCACTATAGAAACAGCATCTGTACAATTACCGCCGTACAGACAACGTTAACATACGTCGTCGAAACAACGTATTCACGGGGGTACCGCAAAATGCGGGGGTGTTACTGTTCATACCCCATACCTAACTATATACTCCCAATGTAGTCAACCGAAGTTGGTACATTGGCAGCATCTCAAGTAGGCCACTGCTTGAGAAACAGCGTTCGGTTCGCATCACCGACGGGAAGGCCAAGCTCCCTCAGTTGGCTGAGGATCCTTACCTCCTTATCTCACGATCGAAGGTGTCGTTACAGAAAGTAAAGTTGGGTTGTGCATGAATTTAAGTTTTGACAGAAAAGTAATGCTGGTAGTTAGGGTTATATATATATATTATAGCCACCTCTATTTACCTTATAAACATTACCCTAGGGCTTTACGTACTAAGCTCAATCCTTAACGAATCCAACGCAGCTTTGCCAAATGCTTTGGTGGTCAAACTTTTATACTGAAAGCATTTTTAAGATAAAATGTATCTCCAGGGTAACCTTATAGCTCTGATACCAGCTGTGGCAGAACCAACCTGAATTATACCGGTTCAAGTACGCGAGTCCTTGCCGGAGGGCTACCTCGTACTTCAAATGGTATAATACTATTGGTCTGTCGGGTAACGTCCCGATAAACCACCGAACGCAGGATCAAATAAGGTTACCTCACATGAAGGTGAGTCCAGAGATACAATCACCATCACATTTTACATCACAGAGGAATTTACGTTACAAGGGTTTCCAAAAGAGGTACGAAGATTTAAATTCAGAGAAAAGATTACAAATTGTTAAAACTAAGGTTTTTAGCAGCGGAAAACATACGCTATGATTACAACACGTCGTTAAGACGGATGTCATGCTAAGCCCGAGCACGACATCGCTCGATATCACCAGTGCTAGCCGGGGATGGATCCCATTCCACGGACCAATCTTCTGAAAGAGCATAGGGCCAGGGCAAGGGAAGAGTAGGGTCTTCAAGACATTACCTGCAAAACATATAACTAGCAAGGCTGAGTATACTAATACTCAGCAAGGCTTACCCGGGATTGGGTATACTTAGCCCATAACTAGACTTATGAAAGCTTATAATGGTTCTGGGTTTAGTTTCAGCTGAAAAGCAACAAAGAGTAGATCCTTAATTTCAACTTTTACCTTTCAGGTTCTAGTTGATTATCCATTCTAGGTGAGCACCTATAACTACTCAAGCATGGTAAGATCTTTATCTCAACCATCAGTGTTACTCATCATATAGTTGCTCTTGTTACTCTGTGTGATAAAGGGATTAAGTAGTCTCAATCATCGTGAGAGGCGGATGATTCTGAATCGAATTTAACCTTGCAAGGTAAACCTAACTCACACGCTTGGAACACCACAGGGTCGTTCCGAAGCAATCGTTTGCCTTTCATTCCGACTCGTGGATCAGATCCACCACAAGCGACTGCAGGACCATACGCACTTCCAAAGTGCAGGACATACGTCTGTAGCGCGACTACAAAACCCGTATTCCTGGTTGCCCTTGCAACACGTATTCCCCAGTCGAATCAAGTAACCAGAAGAACCAAATACATGTGGTGGGAGGTATGTCCACTCCTCGGGCCGATTGGTTACTAGGCTTACCGCTTACCATATTTCGCGGCATGTGGTTAGTACTTTCAAACGCTTAACCCCGATCGGCACACACCGCGACCTTATCAAAATTCAACAACACAGACGGGGTATCACTTCAACCATGATACCTCATAAAACTCTCGTCCGTCATCCTTATAGTGATAACAGGAATGTAAACATTACAACTCCTATATCGCGCGAGTGACAGGAAATCACCCGACTTCTACCGGCCCTATTAGCATAGCAGCTAGTCGGACTCAAGTGCTAGTATCCACCACATTGGTTCCTAGGAGAATGCAACTAGGATTTCAAGCAATTCCTAAGAACTTAATGCATAGAATACATAAATAGATATAGATTGCAGTGTAATAAAAATAGTAGGTTATGTCCGGGGCTTGCCTTTACTGGTGAGGCTGGGGTTAGTCAAGTTAATAACGTCCGAACTTTGGTTCGGGCCTTCCGAGAATTCCCTGACGAAGTCCTTAGGGTCTTCAGAACAACCTCCTTCTTGTTCCAGGATTAGCTGGTAATTTCCGTCGGCGGGAGAGATCGAGTCTACATGATATGCAAGATGGAGTTCAATGGATGCACACGCTTTCATTTCAATTCACGGTAAAGTTGCAATCCAAAAGCTAACACTCAAGAACTCATGGTATAAAAAGGAACCTAAGCTTTGAATCATAAGTATTAACTCATGACTAAAGCATTAATTTAATTGAAAACACAAATTAAGTATTCAAGTTTAAATTAAATTCAAAATTGAATTGAACCCTAAATAATTAGAGTTATAAAGTTTTGAAAACTTAAGCACAGCTTATTGCGTACTTAAAAGATTTTTACTAAAAGATCTAATTAGATAGGTTTTACTAAATAGACTTAGCTAATTTTAATTTTTTTATATAAAACGAATTGAATTGATCAATTTATATGAATTAAATTATAAATCAAGATTAAGTTTGAAATTTCCACATCACTTCATATTTAATCAATGGAGGTTGCATAACAAAAATCATGATCACATAGTTAACCTATAGGATTAAAATTGGAATTACGGATAGGATATTACATTCCCATGTCTTAGATTCAACATTGATTCAAAACTATTTGGTTTGAAATCAAACTCACTTAATAGAAGTTATAGAGTTCAAAACCTAGTTTCAAACAAAACTGGTTTTGCAATTTTTGGAATTTCCTACAATTTTCTATTGAATTTACAAATCAGAAATACCACTCACATGAAATAACAAGCACTCACTTACTTCTATTTTAAATACAGCACAAACCATCTATTTTCATAACATGGTGATAAAACAAAAGTGATAGAATTTGAAATGAAGATTCAAGTACAACTGGTTTTACATTTTTTTGAATTTTCTACGATTTCCTAGGAATTTTCAAAGTTTAGCACATTGGAAAGGAAGGAAGGGTTGAAAACTTTCATTTGGACCCTTGGAAAGATTTGGGACTTTACAATTGGGTCCTTCTGCCATGGATGGCCGGAGGAGCTCGGATTCATCTCCGATTCCGGCGATGGAGTGGTTAATTAGCAAGGGGAATAGGGTGGGGAGAAAGAGGGCATCCGAGCGCACCGATTGGCGTACTTGGGAGGAGGGACGGCCGGAGGAAGTCCGCCGGCGTGAGGCAGGAGCGGCGGCGGCACGGTGGCGCGGGGAGCTGGGCTGCAGCGTGGGAGAGGCGCAAAGAAGTGGGGGAACAGCTCCCAGAGGTCCCGGGGGTGCTATTTATAGGGAGAAGAGAGCACGGGAAGGGCGCTAGGCCAGGCGCCACGGCGGCGGCTCAGGTGAGCGGCACCGGCAGCTCGGGCAGGCGGCGGTAAGCGCGTGGCGGCACAGGAATGGGCGGGGGAAATAAGGGATAAGGTCGGGGAAGAGATAAGGCGGCGCCTGGGGGTGGAGAGGGGCAGGGGAGTCGCACTGACGGCCGGAATTAAGAAGAAATGGCGGCGGCGGCAGTGAAACAGAAGAACAGGGGAGGCGGCCAGAGGAAGAAGACAGGTTGGGGACGACTGGACCCAAATGTGATTTTCCAAAATTCCAGGGACCTGTCTGTAAACCAGCGATAACTTTTAAGTTAGGGCTCAAAAGGAAAAGTGTTCAAAATGAAAGTTGTAAAACTTTTCAAGCTCTATAACTTTGTTTTAGGGTTTGAGTTCAAAAACTAAAAGTATGCAACTTTATTTTGAAATTTTGGACTAACTTTAAGTTTTCTAAAGATTTGTCCTTGTTACATATTTTACACACAACTTGGGCCTAAATGCAAGTTTTCAAAGCTGTCATGATTACTTGCATTCTTATAATTTGGCCCCTAGTAACTTTTGAAAATTACTTTTGTAACTCATGCATTTTGCACAAAAGGACTCATATTTTTATAAAATTACACATAGGGTCTTACTTCTACAAATACATCCAATCTTATACAAATCAACACATGCATTATATTTCATACCTAATGTGACACAAATTGACACCTAGGGTGTCACACTAATACTCAGCAAGGCTTACCCGACTAGTGGTATGTAAATACCGACATCTAAACATGCATGGCTCTAAGATTCTAGGGTTTCTTTTTGCTAAAAAACAACAAAGAGTAAGTCCTTAATTTCATATTTTTAGCTTTCAATATTCTAGTTCATTTAACCATTCTAAGTGAGCATCTATCTCTAACCAAACAAGGTGGAAAATATTTAATCATCCAACAAGTTTCATCATAGCCATAGTTCCTCTTGTTACTCTATGTGGCAGAAGTATTAAGCAGTCTCAATTACCGCATGAAATGGACGATTCGAATCGAATTTCTTAACCTAACACACATGCCTAGAGTACCAAAGGGTCACCCCAAGCAACTTTTCCTCTTTTCTTTCCAGGTTGTGGAATAGGGTGACCTTACCCGACTACAGAGCCCCGCTCTACACTCGTATGTGTATACGCATCTGAACATCGTTCAAGTAGGGTGAGAGTAAAGTCCACTTGCCGGGCCAATCATGTACTTAAACTTGTCGAGTACCATATTTTTGATATGTGGTTAGTACGTTCAAACGCTTAACCACCACTACCATATACTACGGCCTTAGCATTTTTCTCTACTCAGATGGGGCCTCAACCATGAGTACCGTACCACAGCCCCACCTATCGACCTTTATAGTTGCAGTATGTGGTAAATCATTCAACTCCTATAATTCTCGCGAGTGGCAGAAAACCACTCGACTTTTATCGGACCTATTTGCAGAGCATCTGCTCAAACTTCTAGTTCTAGTATTCAATACATAGGTGTCTAGGATCATGCAGCTAGGGTTCCAATCAACTCCTATGAACTTAAATGCATAGGTAAAAAGGAACAGTAGTTGCATAGATTAAAACACTGGGATCATACACTGGGGCTTGCCTTCTTGAGCAAAACTAGTCGGGAGTTCTTCCGAACTTTGGTTCGGGTCTTCAGCGACTTCAGTTAGATTAAGTTGAGCTTCACGCTACTCACTCTCGGACTCGGGCACCAGATTGTAGGTTCCGTCGGTGAGAGTAGTCGATTCTATATGAATGCACA